>NW_018164586.1:133243-164928 GCF_001263595.1 Phalaenopsis equestris
CCAAAAGGTTTACTCGAGCATTCGACAAGTAACAGAGCAGGCAATGCGAATTGCGGAGATCGGACACGTCGACTCTCCGAATTGCGAAGCTGGTGCGCGCAGGAGTGCGAATTGTGCAGAAGGCCACCCTAAGGCTCGGGAAGGTCCTATAGGAATCCATTTTGGGTTTTCTCATGTCGGTTTCATCCTTCTAAGTGTTAGAAGTCGATACCGCACACGCGAAACTCCAAAAGAGGACGGAAATAGGTCGAACTAAAAACGAGGCGGGCACCACTTCTAAGGTTCTAAGATAGTCGCAGGAAGACCCCTAAGGCTAGATCCTAACTCCTACGAGAAATACTAGACCTCACAAAAATTGAGGTCAACACTACTTAATAAGGGTGGATGGCTCCCAAATTTATAGGAGCGTAATGGAAATAATTGTCATGTCAACTATTCATGTCAAAACATTAATTTTCTCTTTAATTAGCAATGTAGAGAAGATAAAATCTTTTCTATCCCTTTAAGGAGAGGTTTTGATTGGATTGCAATTATTTCCTTAATTTAGAAGGGAAACTAGCCCACACAATTCACAAATTAGAATTTGAAAGTGACAATATTGACCTACACATATATGTTTTGTGTGATATGAGTCGGGCCCAATCAAGGTGAAAATTAATGGCATGTATCAATGTATTATCACATGGGGTCAATTTAAAGTGGCCAACTATAGTCAAAATTGCCCAAACTTTATTTACAAGAGCAAAATGCCAAAGTTATCAAGAAAGTGGGACGACATAATTATTTTGATCGTTGACTACAACAACGATAAACAAAGGATGTGAGGATGCACAAATTAGGTCAAAATCGATTTAATCGCTTTCGAAGCTACCTAAACATCTTTTTATTGCATAATAAACAGTATTATCCATTCCCAACATTGAAATTATTGAAGAAGAGATATTTGCAATCAATTTGATCAATCCCGATGAAAAGGATGAACTATGGGTAATGTTTCAAGTAGCTACAAAAAATGAAAGTTATACGAGGATATCTAAACATAGTTTAATTTCATTTCTTTTTAAAATCTAATAAAAATTCTTTTCATGTGTGTGTGTCTATGTCTTTGTGTCTGTTTGTTCATGTGTGTGTGTCTATTTCTTTGTGTCTGTTTATCTACTAAGCCCAAGTACTTAAAACTTAATGATTAATTTTAATTGAAAGTTCTGTCTCATTATCGAGAGTTTTTGCCTATGGTAAACCCTTAATCACATCTTAAAATCCTCACAAAATGAGTGCAAAATTTTTTAGTATCCTATAATCGTATGTCTCTTGAAAATTTTGACTCGAAACCTATCCAAAAACTCTTGTGAGTGTTTGTGGCACGAACTTGTGGAGCCTACAAATTTCTAGCGATTTTTCTGAAGAATATTTCTCTTTTCATTTTTTGCTAATTAAATATTCTATAATATCAGCCAAATTATAATAACAATAAAATTTAAAAAAATTCAAAAGGATATCGTTGTAATTTTTGAATTTTATTCTTGTATTATAAATTTTTTCAATGATCACACATAGCATGCTTTTTTTTTTATTATGCTTGCATTATTCTTTTTCTGTATTTTAAAAGTATGGGGTGAAATATCAAATGCTGTTTATTGATCCCTATCTTTTATTTATGTAAAATGGATCTTTAGAATATTTCTTTCACTGTGAAATTGAGTCATGGTGCCAACATTTTGCTTGGCTAAAGCAGAGAAAGAATTTAGAAGACAAATGAAGAAGCAAAATATTGAATTGGGAGTTTAATAATTATTACTGAGTATCGAGTTATCCAACATATCTTAGAGCCAGTAGCGGGTATTCTCACCCTTAACAAATTTGAAAAATTGAAATTGTTGAAGATGAATAACTTTATTGGCAACATAATGCAATTCTTTTGGACTCAGCAACACCAATCCATTCCTTGAAAAAATGCCACTTGAAACTTCATTTGTTAGAGTGCATAAGTTTCCAAAGATTTTCAAAGTGAAAGACCTAATGAAATCAACATATGAAATGCCTATCATAATTGAGCCCAATAAAGCTCAAACTAGGAAGTTACCTCTGTTGTGGTAACTGAAAGCAAATCTAAGTAGGCTTCTTATGATGAACATCGGGGCATGACAATTCGATCACATGGCAAAAAATTTGCTGTCGAAGTTTTATGAAGAGTTTATAGAAAGAGGAAATGACTTGACATTCAATTTGCACTCCCGAAGATTTGCTATTGACATGATTTGTTTGGAATGGTAGGAAGGTTCCCACGAAAGAATTTTACAATGATTGGCACCTTAAAATACTTTTAGGAGATTACATTGTCCACCATTTCCAATTTTGGAGGAGGAGATTAATTATGATCACAATCATTTGATTGAGAAAATTTTCGCTCCACACATAACCTGAAGATCTAGTGGAGATACCGATCTAATATTCGAGAAGAAGAACAAGAGTTCATGGACATTGAAGTGGTTTATATGGTATAGTACCAATGACCAACTTTGTGCACTCTTTTATTATTAACGTTGATGTACATCCCAACCAATTAGAGTACCACAAGTTCTTCATCTGAAAATGAGCAAGAGAGGAAAGACAAAGAAGAAGAGGAGCTGGTATTTGTTGATCCTACCTCATTGGCTAGAAAATAAAGGTAGATGCAACTTCAGATGAAGGCAAAAGGCAAAACAATCTCCCAACTCATTGCCATGATGAATGAAGTGTTGTTGCAAATGAATTTTATGGTGGAGATAATGCTAAACAATGTTGCAGTAAGTCTGTTTTCTGCTCCACCTACCAATCATCATGCAATCAACAATATTTTTGTCAATCTGCCAGTCACTCAGTACCTCAAGCATATGAGGTATGAGGTGCACCTGAGAGGATGAATGAATTTATTCCACCGACTTGCCAACCTATAGCTTACATTATTGCAACTAAGCGTTAGTGACAACTGCTCAATATTTAACCAGCATTAGTGAGAACATTGATTGGCAACTCTATTGACAAGATAGCGCCTTATCTATGCATGATCTTAGTCACCACACTTTAATCTAATTGGTAGGGTGGCAAAGTTTGAGATTCTAATTTTTTTTAGATTTAAAGGCTATCTGTTAGATCTTAAAAACAAAGCTCTAGACTCTAGGAAAAGTGAAGTACATGTCTCCTTACACTGCTATAAAGGAATATGGATGGTTTACAATGTCAATAATGAAAAATATCTTATAATGATAAATGGAAGGAGTAGCGAATCAATTGCAATTCATTGCTAAAGCTGGTAATGTGGGTAAATGATAAGCTCCAAGCTTCCCTTGGTGGACAGAGCATATGAACTAAATGATGGGAAATGAGAATGAAGCACAGCGGTCCCTTTAAGAAAAAATGAATAAGTAATATTATTTAAGAAGAGATGGTATGATCAAATTATTTTGATAAGCACTCAAGGCAGGTTTGCAATTACCAGAATGCAAAAGGCCCAAAGAATTTTATCAGACCAATAATCAGAGTTCTACACTTTTCATTGGGTAGCCAGCCAACCCTTTTTGTTGCACATACTATTTTTGCAAATTTGCTACCTATCGATTATTTATTTGATGAATATATTCTACTGATATAAGAAAATGAGTAGATGCAAATTTCTGAACTCTATTTTGATGGAGCCTCAACTTTCAAGCTTTCTCAACCTGCAGATTTTCTGAAGACGTATTATATTGGTCTCATTTAAATAATGTCGTATGGAGGTATAATAAGATATTTGTTTGGCTTGACTGAGCCTTGAACAAACGAAGAAACAGATTATGAAACTCTAATAGAATATTCTAAAATGATTTTTGCATTGAAGATTCAAATGATCTACATTTTTTTGGTGATTCTCTACCTGTTATAAATTTGATATTGGACGCCTACAAGATTAATAAGCTTGTGTTAGCTTGTTATCAGAAGCATACTCTTTAGCTTATGAAGAAAATTTCACATGTCACTCTAACTCAACTCTCTCGAGCTTTTTGTCTGCAACCTTTCTGCTTTTAGTCTTACAAATTATATATATATTATATGAGCCAGATGAGCCAGTCACATCGCTGTGCCCTAGCCTCTCGCTCGTTCGCTTCGCTTCGCTCTTCGGTATCGTTTATTCGATCGCGTCATTTTTTGGATTGTCTCACGAGCTCACTGGGAAGGTAGCGGTGGAACTGCCGCTTGCACAGTGCCGCGATCCTTCCTGTGACGTGCCACTTGATCCCTGCTCGATGTATCGAGCAACAAAGAGCTCCGGTTGAAGCCACGACTTAAACCCAAGAGCTTTCCGCTGTTTAACTGCTCCCTTCCATGCCTACTGCTCATTCTCAACAACCGACTACTATGGTTTTAAACATTGGGAAGACTTCTTTTGTTAGTATGGTTGGCTCTATGGGATCAGATTAGGTTTCCCCTCAGGTTTACCATAAACCATTCGATGGCCAGGAGGACTGCAATCTTATCAAGAAGACAGGTAGGAAGTGACGAACTGGCTCTATTCTTCTCTGATGTTGAAGTTTCCAACCTGGTTAACAAGTTCAAATTCACCCTCATTAGGAAGTTCCAATCGGGACATCCCAAAATGGAAGTCGTTCGAAAGACTTTTGAAGATCTCAAACTATTGGGATTTTAGAAGGTTTGCCTCTTTGATGGGAGACATGTGATGATTCAATTATTAAAAGTGGAAGACAATGCCAAAGTATTTTTCAAAAAGTTTATGACAACAGAGGGAAAATATATGAAACTGTTTAAGTGGTCTCCTGAATTTGACCCTAGTCAAGAGCCACCTATAGTTTCAATCTGGTTTAAGCTATCTGGCTTAAAGTTGCACTACTTCAACCACCAAGTCCTCTACTCTATTGGAGCTGCACTAGGGAGATATATGAAATTGGATACACCCACCTTCATTCTAACCAAGCCTTTGGTTGCAAGAATTCTTGTTGAAAGAGATATCACCCTCCCTGATGTGGACGAAATATGGCTTGGTACTGCCCAAAATGGGTATTGACAGCCAATTATAGCAAAACAAAGACCCTACTACTGCAATCACTGTAAACTGTTTGGGCACACCCCTATCAAATGCTTCAGACTTCACCCACATTTAAGATCGACGGGTCCTAACAACATCATCCATGTGGAGGAAATATAACAGACACTGTTAATCTTCCAGAAATGTTGAATGAGATTTTGACTCATAAGGCTACTCCTCACCAACCAGACGAGCAGCTTCCGCCTACTGTTGTTGAGGCAGCTCTTCCTCAGATTACAAATTCTACGAATTTTGTTGTAGCAGATGTTAGTTGCAGTGTCTTGGAACCACCTTTTGCGAGAGAAGAGAGTACTCAAGTTATGGAGGAGTGTTAGGATCAAGGTGTGCTGCAGACTGAGTCAGATTAGCAGTTTACCTCCATCGAAGATCCATCTATTGTTCACACGAGAGTACGAAACTACCTCTGGCGGATGATTGGCAGGTTTACAAATATAGGAAGAAGAAGAAAGGAATGTCTGATCTCAGTAACTCTCAGGATGACTATATCATTGTTTCGGGCGGAAGCCCACATTTCAGTATGTTGTTGAACTCCCTCTCTAGATCTAGGGAAAGGGGAAGCGGTAGATTCATCAACTACACCCACCATGATTAGGAGTCGTTTCTTTTTGTTTTTTTTTTTTTGGGAATACGTTGTAATCCCTGTGAGTGGGCTTTCGTACCCACTTACTAAAACCTTTGTATCATCTTTTTTTTATCAATAAAATTTGCCTTTTAAATATAAATATATATATATATATTTATTTATTTATTTTTATTTTTTTTCTGTTTTTTTTGTAAGCTTATGACACATTCAATTTTAATTTGTGAATTACTTAAGCTTTTTTTTCAAAAATATTTTAAAATATTTATCCCTTTATTTTGTAGAATCAAAAGTCTGCACAATACCTTTTCAGTGTAAATAAAAACCTTTTTTCAGGTACGATGCATCATAAGGAACATTGTGAGAGATTGGGCAGTGGAGGTTTTTACAAGCTTTCCTTTTCCTATTAGTTTTTCATGCACAATGTTTTTTCATTCCTTAAAATTTCTACTGATTGGTATATCTTCATATTATAGGGTCAAAAGGAGCGTGATCAATGTTATAAGCCTATTCTCGAAGAGCTTAACCGCCTTTTTCCTGATCGTTGCAAGGAAAGGTACGAGTTCTATGAATGTATACTATATCTTCAAATACCTTTAATCAGTCAATTGCAATTAGGTCCCTATCTTGAGGCCCTAGGCCCCTAGTCGCAACTTCTCAAATAAAGCTTCGAAATGAGGTTTCAAAGGGAGCAAGATCTAATTTGATCGTGTGTTTTGAATATTGATATGGTAAACTCAATTATTTCTGTTGTACTCTTTCAAATTTTATCGGTAATCATTCATCAAAATGATATGCCTCTAACACACTTATTAGCTATTAGAATATGAATTAGCAGGGCATATAAGAGAATTGGAATGGAAAAATTATTGTCATCTGGTGCCTGCATGTAAGCCACATTTAGTCAGTTTTAGAGACGGTTTTGTCCTTGGCTGCAGTTTGAAGTTTGAACTAATGTCAGACCTAAATGTTATTGAGTAAATCTCAACTTCTCATAGAAGTTTGCACGTAACTGACTTCTTAGTCTTCATCCTAATGAGAGAAGTGATTTGGCAATTTGGCATGTATATTCATTCCGTTGTACTTGTTTTTTTCTGGATAATTTATTTATCCATTGAAAAAATTTTATTAAAATATCTTTGCTAGACTTTTTTTGTGCTCGTCTTTTCAATACTGATATTGGCTACGTTCTTATTTCTCCAGAACATAGTTGTTGATGGCTAGAAGCACATCACAGCACAAAAATTCTTGTGGGACAACAATGCATAGCGTTCGCTTAACACACTATTTTCAACTGCAAAACTTTAAAAAACATGGATAAAAATGTAGCAAAATATAAATACTACTAGATTGGAAAATAAACTATTATGATGATGAAAACTGCTAATTTAATGCTTGGCCTCAAGTGCACAACTGAACAAATTCAATAAATTATATATATAATATTCTTTAAAGTAAACTAATCATCTTGGGAATCATCATTGTAAGCTAAAATAGCTCATCTCCTTCAGCATTTCTTAGTTTTTGGATCTTAAAGATATCTTCCATTATCAAATCTAAATAATAAGCAGCGTGTGCAGTCCAATATAAGTTCGGCTACTTTTTCATTAACTACAAAAATATTTCAAAACATCGAACAATAAATTACTAACCTTGTGAAATTAATAAATAACTTTAATGAAATGGAATCATGCAGCAAGTCATTAACTTGCTTGAACATTCTCTGAGGCATTATTATTGATCACTTGAACGATCCAATGTAGTCCAATTTTTTTGATTTGCTTGCTTAACAATATGGCCCATTGAGCATTTCTTCTTATTCTTAAACTCCTAAATTTCATCTCTCTTATGTTGAGGGTAGTTTCCAGAAGCCTTGAGTTTTTTGAAACTTACCAACCAGATATTGCTGGTGACGAGTAACTCCTTTCATCTTTTTTACCATAAAAAAGTACATTTTGCACAATTGTTATCACTTTCTTTTGAATAGACTACATGTTTCCACGTAGGATTATTATTTGCAGTTTGGCCTAATTTCAACCTTTATGTAGTTTACCTAATAGATGAAACTAGTGACATGTAAGAAATGACTAGCCATGCGTCCTAACATGCACCAAATGTGTGGAAAAAAAGAACTCACGATAAACCATAAGCTACTCAAAAGTGGATTAAATTAAGTAATACACAAATCTCATGTCGAGTGTGTACTAATTGAGATTTGAATTCTTGGAGGCTTTATGGTGGAAGTGAAGCAAAAAGTATGTTGAAATCTGTGTGAGATGAGAGTGGTTAGAACGTTGAAGCATCGTGCAATGCAAGAGCTGCAAGAACGTTGAAGCTGCGAGCTCTTCTCCTTTATTAAAGCTGTGGAAGCCTTTGTGCATTAAAGGAGATAATGTATTCCTTTCATGTCAAAGGTGAGTGCCCTTGCATTTGTCGAAGGCTAGACTGAAAGCCCTCACATGCTTGTCGAAGCCTTCTAGAAGGGTACCATCTTGATGCCTCAATAAAAATATATTATATAAAATAAAATAATTAAAAAGAATTGTAAATAGTAGACATATTAATTTTTACCCTCCTAAATATAAATTAAAATATCTCTGCGATAGGGGCTATTCAAAATAGTATGCTATTCTTCTTTATTGACTTGTATGTTGCAAAAATGATAATCTTGTTGATAAATCAAGTATTGTGATTGCTTAAGAAGGCTAACTAAATTATTTATCTATATATAAATGTAAATCTTTGATAAATTTTTTTATTTTCAAAAAATTGGTTTATATGCACAATGTAATTACACACTTAAATAAAGACATCAATTGATAAAGCATTACGATATTGTAGCAAGTATAATGAGTTGTCAATGTTTTATGCGCAAATCAGTGACCTTTATTTAATTTGAAGTTTCTTTCATAGAATTGGGCGTATTTAAAACATATAAGCAATTTTTTAGAAGGCAAAGCTCTAGGGTGAAGCATTTTATGTCAAGAGGCAACAGATACTCTAAAACAACAACAACGACAAAGCCTTAATCCCACTATGTGGGGTTGGTTAAATGAATCCTTTTTCTCTTTTGCGTCCTATTTATTGTCGTATTTTCTTATAGTTTTAATAAATTAAGATCATTTTTTATACAATAAGCCTAAGTCTTGCTAGGGCTACCTCTGTCTTTCTTAACATAAGTCGAATCTAAATCATCTATTATCCTAATCGGATCATCAGATGGTTGGCGTTTGATGTAACCAAACCATCTAAGACGACTATCTCTAATTTTGTCCGTCACTGGAACTACACCAACCCTATCATAGATATATTCATTTTGCTTGCATTCTGTCTCTAAGTGTAAAGCCACTCATCTACCTAATCATTCTCATCTCGACAACACTTAACTTAGTATTATGCTTCTCTTTTTATGACCAACATTCAGTGCCATAGAGCATTGCAGGTCTCACCACCATCTTATAAAATAGAGGAGCAAAAACTCTATAATGTTTAATTTTAATTTTTTGTAAGTATGGAGTTTTGATTAGAAAACAAGAATATATAGAAATATGTAAAATAAAATTCTTAAAAACAATAACCAAAAGGGATTTTTTTTCATAAAATATATATATATATATAATT
Organism: Phalaenopsis equestris; assembly: GCF_001263595.1. NCBI lineage: Eukaryota > Viridiplantae > Streptophyta > Magnoliopsida > Asparagales > Orchidaceae > Phalaenopsis > Phalaenopsis equestris. The sequence continues at coordinate 142,525 of NW_018164586.1, forward strand.
TCATAGAATAGTTAGCATAAACATTTGAAGCAAAATAAATTAGATACAAGATTAAACAAGCAAGCCAATTCCTTCCTATTCTTATCATCTCAACATGTTGCTCTCCATATGAGGCATCCATATTGGATTTTGATGCAAGTAGAGGAGCTTCAAATTACGTGTTAGTAACAAGCCACACTTCATCTATATCATTATTCTTTATATTTTATCTTGCCAATATTTGGCATATGGGACACTCATGCTTGATGGCTTCAATGATCAATAGAGAGATAACTTTGGTATTTAGTGGAGAGGAGCCATTGATGACAATTTAAACAGTTTGTATAGAGATGTGTGTTGAAAATCGATAAAGAGGCAAGCTTTGATTTTAAGCAGACCTTTTTTTAAGTTGTTTTGTTCCTACATTATGGAGTACTAGATTAGAAAAATAATTTCCAATGTTAAATGACTTATTTTTGGTCTTTTTTTATTGTTTTAATGTTTATATGATTTAAGCATTGTTTAATAGCATAAGGAGAGATTTTTATCATGTTCAATGCCTTATTGGGTTCAGAGCCTACAAACATTGACCCTAGAAGAAAGTGTTGATCAAAGTTTTTAACTTGAGGGCCCAACCCTTTAGCATCACTCGAGGCACAACTTGGTGAGAAATGTTTATGCCAGCTTTGTTACCAATGTGAATCAAACTATTGAAGTTGTTGTGCCAAGCATACCTCAGACAAGACTTAGGATCTACCTAAGAGAACACTTAGTGAAGGGTGGTCCATGTGTCGTGATAAGAGGTAGTACTCTTACAAGGAGCATGACGAGGGAAGAGAGGTAATTGAGGTGGGAGGCTTTCTTGGTGGGGGAAGGGATGTTTGGAGCAAGTTGTTTTCATACATATAAAGGAGGTTGAGGATCTTTTCATTGTTTTTAGCTTATAGATGGGATGGGAGAAGGGGTGTTGGATGTTGGCAAGAAGGGGAGTTTTGTGACCCAATCTGGGTGCATGAACTTAACCAATGTGGGAAAGGATGGTCGGAAGGTGAAAGTAAAAAATTCTTTATAGTAACAATAGTACAAAATAATATCAAACTTTAAAAGAGTCATTAATCCATAAGACATGATAAATATCGTCTAATAAGATACATAAAATAATTCAACTTAAAATACTAATAAAACAAAAGTGCTATACATGAATAACAAACAACTTGCTACATATTTTCAATAGTTCTTCCACTTATTTATGCAAACTTTCTTATAAGATAGCTGGTGCTGTTCGTTGCTTTGCTTTCTCTTTCACTGCGTCGTCTTCCACAGAAAGTAATTAGTTATTTTTGGAGGGATGAGAGGTGGACAACTATGCCGTGGAAGAGGTGGACAAAGAGACAAAGGGATCAGAAAGAGTGCAGTGCTGGTAGGGGATGATTATCCTTTGTTGCTTCCTTTTTATAGCTTTTATTTTTCTATGAGGCCTGGAGATGCTAGCTAGCCTGATCATCCAACAAATAAACTACTGTACGTAGTTATATAAATGTACTAGAGCTTTTCCTAGAGTAATAGTTAAATAGCATGTTAAGTTTACAACAATTTAGTGAAAAATTACAACTTCATTATACACTAAATTATTATGCAAATGCTTAAATAAGAGTGCTAAAAAAAACATGCTAATTAATATATAAAATTAAAATTTGTATTTCATTTAAATAAAAACTTTTATTAAATTCATTTTTAATCATTTATAAATTTCATTTCTTTTTTCCTTTAAAAATTTATTTCAGGAGTACCGTCTAAAAATTTATACAATTAAATGTACAACAATTTTCATTTTTTTATCGTGCACGGAACAATAACGTCCTTATCTAGTACTGCAAGGGGTGACTCCTGATTAACTTAATAATTTCTTTTTCATTTAAGCTTCCTTTAATTCATTTCATTCATATGAAACCATTTATTGGACTTTTTAAATAATACAAAGGGTGAAATAGGGTGAAATGATATAATTATATAAGTTCTTTCGTTTTATTTGTTTTAGCTTTAAAAAAGTCTTTGGTACGTAAAGTATTTTCAAAATAAATCATTATACAAATGGAAGATTTCAAAATAAAACAGAGAAAATTTAATGCATATAAAATAGTAATTAGTCACTTTAACCTATCAGAAACCTCCTTATATGCTTATTCTTCCACTTTAATCACATCGCTGATCTTCTATCAGTTTATTATTGTTATTCAATCAAGATTTTAAGATATTTTCAAAATAAACATTAATTTAAGCATTTAATTTCTAATAACAATTGCTAAATTCCTAAACTTACCTCAATTCACTTTTTTCTCCTCCAGGCAAACTCCTCGATCTTAATCTCCTATTGTATCAAATGTTTTTCAATTCTTAGTTTAATTCATAATCTTAATATTAACACGAAAAAATTTTAATTAATAATTAATTTAAATAAAGTTATAAACCTTAATCCTCACGTCAATTTCATTTCCTCTTTTGTACAATTCGATCGCCATCTCCCTTTTTCTTTAATTTGGTTTCTTATCTAATTCTACTGACTAATTTAAATTGACAAAATTTAAAATTTATTTAATAACATTTTACATGAAATAAATGAAACAATTTATATATTTAAAACATAAAACCCCCCAAAGAGTCAACTCGGTAGCCCTTTCCACAGGAGGATCACTCCTCTCACACGCAAGGCTCTTTCTTCTTGGTGGAGTTCCCCTTTCTTCCCTTCTATTGCTCGACACTCCCTCGTTGTCGGTTCCCTTGTTCGTCTTCCACGTCTGCTTCAACACACAAATAGTCTTGAACGACATGTCGTAACTTTAGATTGTTAGCCGTAAGCGATGATCTCCCTGCATGCACACAATCTGCGTCGATCACCTTCTTTTTCTTCCTTCTTGGTTGCTTGCTCTTTTTTTCTACGCCTCTACCGTGTCTTTGGTTTGAATGAAGATGCTTATCTCTTAATAAAGAACTAACAAGTTGGTTTGTTCTAATTGCTCCCCATTGGTTTAAAATTTTTATTTTAATTAGTTTTTATTTTTTATTACAGTTATTATAATGAGTAGATCTGGGAGTGATATTGGGAAAAGTTGTTTTGAAAAGTCCGAAACACATAAATTTGTTTTGAGTGTTTTCAAAATAGCTTTACTAGTTTTTGAAAATAAAAGAAAAATACAATTTAATCTCATTCATTTATTTTTTAAGATAAAACAAAAGGTGAAGCCAAATAGACCACGAATGCCTTGGGTGGCTCTCAAACTTAAAATGGACTTTTGGTTGATTTATTTGATCATAGGTCCATCTTTCTGCCCTTGAAATTTTATATCAAGCACGTTCCTCATCCTCCTTGGATAGCTCCCAAACTTATGAGATATACGCCTCACGAGTGAAATTTTCCCAATCCATGTTCCCCTTGTTGTCTTTTTTAAAACACTGCTTATAAGCTGTAGTTGTTATCTGCATATATATATATATTGAACGATTACTACTGTTAGTGAACCAAAACAGAAAATGGGGAACCCTCAGCCAATTTTATCGAGTCAAATTCTGCTACAGTCATTACACTTTGAATTGTATGTATGCAACTGTATACATGTGGAAACTAGATACAATAACAACAACAATAAGCCTTAATCCCACTACGTGGGGTCGGCTAAATGAATCTTTTTTCTCCATTACGTCCTGTTTAGTGTCATATTTTCATTTAGTTCTAATAAATTAAGATCGTTTTTTATACAATAAGCCCAAGTCTTCTCAGGTCTACCCTGCCTTTATTAACATAAGTTGAATTTAAAACATCCACTTCTTCTAATCAGATCATTAGCTGGTCGATGATTAGTGTGACCAAACTATCTAAGACGACTCTCTATAATTTTATCTGTCACTGGAGCTACACAACCCTATCACAGATATATTCATTTCGCATTTTGTCTCTAAGTGTAAAGCCACTCAGCCACCTAATCGTTCTCATCTTGACAACACTTAACTTAGTATTATGCTTCTCTTTTAAAGACCAACATCCAGCTCTATAGAGCATTGCTGGTCTCACCACCATCTTATAAAATTTTTCTTTCAGTCTAAGCGGTACTTTTCTATCACACGAAAGGCCCGAAGCATTCCTCCAGTTCAACCATCCAACTTGAAACCTACTATTAACATCCCCATCTAAATTGTTCACCTCTTTTTAATAATTTGATCACCCAAAGTTACACTTCTTTCAATAGAGCTACTACTACTAAAATTACATTCCATGTATTCAGTATTAGTTCTACTCAAATGAAGGCCTTTAGACTCCAATGTAGACCTCCATAATTCAAGTTTTTCTTGGGCTTTTTCTCTCGTCTCATCCACGTGAAGGAAATCATCAGTAAAAAGCATACACCAAGGTACATCCTCCTGTAAATGTCCAGTAAGACAATCCATAAGTAAAGCAAAAAGATATGGGCTTAAAGCAATTCTTGATGTAATCCAACAGAAATAGGAAAATATTTGGTCAATCCTCCTTCAGTTCGAACACAAGTAACAACTCTAGTATACATATATTTAATGACTTGAATATAAGTCGTATCAACACCTTTCTTCTCAAGAACTCTCCAAAGGATATCACTTGGAACCTTATCGTAAATAAGTTTTTTTTAAATCAATAAAAATCAAATGCAGATCTTCCTTATTATCTCTGAGTCTCTCCATCAAACATCTCAATAAATGTATAGCTTCCATAGTAGACCTGCCTGACATAATCTAAATTGATTACGAGAAATCTTTGTTAATATATCTTAACCTATTTTCAATTATCCTCTCTCATAATTTTAAAGTATGGCACAACAACTTAATTCCTCTATAATTTGCACACTTTTGTGCATTCCCTTTATTTTTAAAAATGGGGACCAAAATACTCTTCTTCCACTCCTTAGACATTTTTTAGTTTTTAAAATAATATTAAAGAGTTTAGTAAGCCAAGAAACTCCCAAATCTCCTAAAAATTTCCACAGTTCAATTGGGTTATCATCAGGTCCAACAGACTTTCCACCCTTGGTTTTCCTTAAAGCTTCCTCAATTTCTTTTTTACTAATGCTACGGTAAAAATGAAACGTTTTATTATTGTTAACGAAATTAAGATCACTAAGGTCAATTGTATTTTCAAAAACTTCATTAAAAAGTTTATCAAAGTAACTCACCCACCTATGTTGAATATATTTTTCTAAGAAAAAACACTTTTTGATTTTCAACACTTTTTGATTTTCATCTTTACTTTAATAAACTTTCCTTGAGTTAAATTTTTACATGTGGAAACTAGATGATTACCATAATTTTAATTCAGTTGTTTGTTCTCTCGCATGTAATGTAATGATATTTTATAAATGTAGTGCCCATTTTACTAGGCATTGATAAAAAAATATAATGATTTATTACTTTGGAATATGTGATCATGGTCAACATTTAATAAAATTGCATTTAAAAGCACTTAAAATGATTTATATTCTGACAATTTTCTCAGCCAAATTAGAAGCGGTTAGAGATAAACTTTCGCATCTTTTATTTATTTCTTCTCTTTAATCAGCAGATTGTTAAACAACGAATATGATGTGACACCTTAATTTTATTCATTTTTTATCTTCTCAATGGCTCAAATTTTCATGAGCATCTTACAAACACCTAATATCAAAGAAGATCAAGAATTTGCTTCATGTCACCAAGCTTACTGAAATTGTTGCTGCTTTTATCTAGACCTCCCAGTTGCTTGGTACCTGGTGCTGGACTTGGAAGACTGGCTTTGGAGATTTCTTGCCTAGGTATTTAGAAACATGAAGCTGAGATTAGGTTTTTCTGTTTTTGTATTTCATGGTTACTGCTTTTTATCAACCAAACAGGTTTTGTGAGTCAGGGCAATGAGTTTTCTTATTACATGATGATCTGCTCGAGTTTCATTCTCAACCAGTTAAGTCATATGATCTGTTTTCATTGGGTGATCCATGCCTTTATATTTCGTTTATTTTATACAAGTTTCTGACCATATGATTTTGTTGCTGTTTTTCTATTTTAATTCAAACTATTTATAATATTAGAACTGAAGCAGCCAATCAGTGGATAATATACCCCTGGATTCACGGGAATTGCAATTCTCTATCAGATGATGACCAGTTTCGTCCTATCTCATTTCCAGACATTCAACCAGCAAGGTATTAGCGTGAAATATTTTATGCATTCATGCTACTATGGCATGTGTATATCCTTTTCATGATAACATAATCTAGATTTTTCCATAGGCATTAAGCATGCACATATTTTCAATTGTCAAGCCTCTAATGCTTCTATATAACACCGTTACGAGTTGAAAAAAAATTGTTGTGCCATTGCTTTAGTTGATGTTGTTTTCATGAAACTAACTAATGGAATTCTTCTGAATTGAATGGCAAAAATCTGAAATAATGTTCATTGCGGCATGAATTAAACATTGTGAATTTTTTAAAGCCATGAAATTTCATTATTAGTTAGAGAAAAAAGTTACTTAAAGTTGGTGCAAAGAACTATCTATAGATCACAAAGAAATATGCATTGGATCAAGATAACATAAAGTTTGAAATCCAATAAACTTGAGAGAGAGGACAATTTTTTTTGCTATTTTTGCATTAGTGAGAAATAACAAGCTTGACCCTTTATCCACCAAATAAAGAATGCTTTTGATTGAAACTTGGGATTAAATTGATCTTGAATCATTGAGCACCTCACATTAGAACAATCATGTGTAGCATTGGGGAACATAGTAGTAATATCACCATGAGGAATGAAAGTTGGAGTAATTGAAGGGCCAGGCTGAAAGGATGCCTTGTTAGACGTGGTTCATAAATATTAGTAGGTTCAACAATCATATCTGAAGACATTAAAGATGGGGGAGCAAGGGGGTACTGATATCCGACAACCCAACATTAGCTTTGGAAAACATAGACTCAATACAGAGGCTATAGTTGGTTGCAAAGCATGAGCACATGTTAAAGGAGAGAAGATTGGGGGAACAACTTTTAACAAGCTGGAAGATTCAAACTGATCATTAGTATTAGCTACACAAAAATCTTGCCCAAATCTTGATCAATAGGACTATTATGAACAATGGCACTACAAGTTGATTTTCAAAATTTTAGATCAGCCTTAAAGCAATTGAGATATTCATTAATAAAGGTTCGACAAGAATAACAATATGCAAGCAAACTATCAATTTGTGAATAACCACTTGTTGAAGGGCCATTTCCTGTCTCCTTAGTCAAAGCAAAGTAAACATCTATTTTAATGTTAGCTTATGCCAACAAATGATTATAGTCGGGCGGGAGCATTTTCTACTTGTGCTTTCCAAGAATTGATCCTAATGGGTGAAATAATTGATTTATTGATGATACAAATGTAAATGTTGTATTAACTAAGAGTATTGCACATAATATGATTGACTGGGTGAGTCTTGAATGATTTGCTTTCAAGAATGGTTTGATAAGCACGTCCAGTGATCAAGAGGCCCCATCGGGAAATCACCAATCATGTGTAAATTAAAAAAGAAATTATGACTAATCTTCAAACTGGGCAGCCAAAGGAAAATTTAGCAATCAAATTATAGGAAAATGTTGCTGCTAGATCATTAATTTTAGCCTTAGAAAAAATGAGTGAGTGAATCATGGTTGGTGGCGGGGAACTTGAGTCTAACAGAATTCAAGCCACGCTCAAAGATAGAGGAAAATTGGCAAATAAAGCCTACTTCAAAGATCTCTTACCCTTGACAGTCTTAAGAAAAGAAAAAAAGTTGTAGCAATTAGCTCCATAGGAGCAGTTGTAACATGATTAAGCTTGAATAAAGCAGCTGATGGATCTTCGACATTTGTGGGACCAAAAGATGGGTGGCTGATGGAAGAACCAATGTCGACCACACTAAAATTGAGGAAAGCTGAAATTGGAAGGAGATGAGTGGGAGCCGCCGACATAAGATCATTTGTGGCACTAGAAGAGAGGCAACACATGGCAGGCCTTACTACATCATCGTTGGCGGAGGAGGCAAAGGTAGAAGTGAAATCCCATGAAGTGATATGGCATCTGTTCTTATTGGAAAGCTAGGGAGTTGGAGATGTGACACTATTAAAAAGATCAATAACATAAGAAAATGGTGTGACATTTGAGTGAGAATGAAAAAATAAGCATAGTTGATTGCATTGAGAGAGTACAAAAAAAAGGGAGGATGCTTGGTTAGAAAGAGTGAACGTTTTTTGGTGACTTGGATTGATGACATTGAGCTCTTTTCCCATTTCTGTTGAATTTCTTGGAATGGGTTTTCATCGACCTTGGTCTTTTTAAGTCAGTGCTCTCGTGCAAGAGAATGTATTCTTGAAAGGCAGAAGGTGGAAAAATCACATAGTTTTGCCCTGTTTAAATTCATGCGTCTTTTGATCGTAGCATCGGATTCCTATCATATCCAGCATTTTTGTCATTCCCACCTGCTGGCATTGAGTTGGTTCACAAGGCCAAATAATAGAAAAGATACATTAACTGCCTTCACACCTCTTAAATTTAGATTAAAAAAAAAAATTTAAAACTCTCATACAAGTGGCTTCTTTCATTGGTTCCGTATCAAACGATTGCTTGAAGGTTAAAACATTTATCTACCATGGTTTGACATATATTGCATCCTAAAATTTTACAGTCTTAACCTGGTTCTGGTTTAAATCCTTTATTTGGCTTGGAGATGCAGTACCGTTGGATCTTGTACCTTTCATTAAGCAAATTATGCATGTACTTTGAACCAAGAATGATACATCTTCACATCATTGAAAAGAAGGGGTGTGAAACACGGACATCTAGGTCTTCCATCCTAGTACTTTGTGGTCATGCGTTATTAGAAATTAAGAACATTAACATATTGATTGTCCCATCTTTTTTGCTGCTTTTTTCTTGTTGATTCTTTCTTTTATTGATTAGATCTTTTCTACAATTTTCATTTCAACTTATCCTGGAAGCTATTATATTTAATTAGTGCAGGGATCACTGAAGGATTTTCTATGTGTGGAGGTGATTTCATTGAGGTCTATAATGATATGGATCAAGAAGGTACATTGATTTTAGTACTTCTGTCACGTTGATTAAATGCTACAGCTATACAGTGATGTTACTCTAATGCATTATATTTTGCAGTTGAAGACTTTCTTAGTTTTCTTGACAGCGTTCTTTAATTGGAGTGGTTAGTTTAAGCCGTTGAATTTTGCTATGAAAATTCATGTTTCTCAAAAGTAATAATGAAGGAATTTTTTTTAGTGCTGATGCAAGCTCATTCTATTCATAATTTTAATATGAGAAAAGCAATTTTAATATCGTTGAATATATTGGAAAAACTTTAAATCCCCTTCCCATTGATTCATGATGTTGGGATGCTTCCTTAACAAAGCAATTTGATATGAAGTTCTAGATTTTCTGTGAAAATGCAAACTCATTGTGGTATTGTGCTGCATCTCTCACGTTTTTTGAACTGTTGTGGAGTCAATTGGAGACAGTTCTTAAGTGTTTCATTTTGCGGTGATGTTACAAAATACATTTTAAATTAAATAAAAGATTCGTTCAGATCATACCTTACAATTGTAAATGTTGTATGATGCGATCAAAGTTCATAACCTCTCTTTTCTTAGAATTATTCATGGAACTTGATTGTTTGACTGTATTTTACAATAGTTCTACTGCAAGGTTCACCAAAATAACTTGCACCTTACATATCAAAAGATAAGTGCCTCAGTTAAGTGGATAATATATCTTATGGTTACATTTAACATACCATGCGTTGAGTCCATCATACGGTGCAACAATATGAAATGCATTTTATGATCTACTCAGTTTCTATACTATGTAAATGGGTTTTAGACTTCAAAAATTGCTATTTGGTATTTTGTTATCTTTTAATTTATTTTTGTTACCAGTCACGACGTGGCCTATAAATTTGGAATACTATGATGGGAATAGACTACCAGATTGTAAGAATTCTGTAAATTTATAAAATTTGTAAACATAAATCTCCTACTTATAAAAGACCCAGTTTGATCAAGTTTTATTGGTAAATTCATGTATGATGTGCCATTTGCTTAATATGTTATTTCAAAATACAAATACATTGGATACAAAAATTTTTTATGGTACTTGTCCTCGTTAGGTCATTGCTGATTGTAAACACGTTATCTTATTTTGTTTATTTAAATTAAAAGAAATCTTCATAAATAATATTCTTGGACTATTGTGTGAGTTAAATATTTTAATTGATAAATATATTTCTAAAGTACAGTAATTCAAGACTTTGAAGCATTATGTAGTTCAAATTTTGTACTTAACACATTAAAAATTAAGCACAGCTATCATTCATCTCTTTTTTTATATTTTAATACTTTAATTTCTTAGAAAATGCATCCTTCATAGGAGTATCATTTAAAATGTAACCTTTTAAGGTATAGACATATTAACAACCATATTCATATTTAAACCACGAGAGCAGGCAATCATTTTTTTCGTGCATGTATGAGTGTCCCTAGTCATTACAATAAATTAATAATTTTTTTCAATAGCATGCACATGCATTTATTCATATACAATATCTTTGGCATTTATCTCATCAAGCATTTATTTTACATATTATCCCATACATATTATTTTATAAAGTAATCATTTAAAACATGGAAGGATTAATAAAATGCTTGTAAATATGTAGCTGTTGTATGAAGTGATAAGAAAACCATTCGAATACTGGTTTCGTATTAACACAGACATTATTTAATGTATACAAAGTCTTTATCAATCAATGCATTAAATTAAAATTAATAAAATTTGTTGTGATAAATGGAAATATATACCCATTCTCTTTCTGTAAGAGTTACTTCATTTGATGTGGTACCTATAAGATTATCATAAATATGGTTAGTTTTAATTTATTGGTCTATATTATATTTTTTATATACATTTCATTTTTTTTTCAAAGTTAAGTTAATATTTCATATCTATCTAATTTAACTAATTACTATAACTGACCTATGCCAATTAATTTTAATATTTAAGTTACAACTTAATTATTTCACTTCTACCTTATTCAATTAGTCTTGATTGTTAATTTTAATGTTTATTTTCTACTGTTAAATTTTCAATTGATAAATAGATCCTCTACTTGAATAATGGTTATCCTCTCTAATTAGCTTTAAAATTAATAAAAAAATTTCTCTTACTAATTTGTTTCTTATATTACTCATCTAACCGATCCTAAAAGCTTCTAAAGTAACTCTTAATTTTATATTTTTAAATAAATAAATCATTATCATTATTAAAATAGAAATTAATCCACATCATGTTACCATTAAAAATTTAAACTTTAAACTACATCAATATTCTTATTATTACATAGGAAATTTACCTTCAACACTATTATCATTATTAATTTAGAATTTGACATACATCTTTCATTCTTTTGTATATTTTTTAAATTTGATATAGTTTTTTATATTATTTAACTTGATAGAATTCTTTTATAAGTTTTATCATCAAATGTTTCAAATTTAATTTTTAGAAAGCAATATATTAAAATTTTGTAGTTCAATTTTCTAAGATAAATTTTATTATTTTGTTGGTTTGTATTTACACCTTAATGTTCTGCATGTTATGTTTAAAAAGAGTTCCCTCTCATTATATTTGCTAACATAACTAGTAGATTCCCCATTCCCATGACTAATATTCATGCTCTCGCTTTTATCTCTTCATCACATTCTGCACACAAGAGACCTTAGGCTCCATCTTCCTCTCGATTATTCTCATCTCTCCATTTCTCCTTTCATGTTCGCTTTGTTTGTGTGAAGCCCCTCAACCAAGCTCACTCCTCCATCTTGTATGCTTTTCTGTTTCGCATTTTGTTAACCTCTCATCTGCATCTCTACTTCTTCCTGACTTGAATCGATATGACCACCCCTCTGTGCTCAATCTTTCCTCTCTCCTGTTCATGGAGGCATCATGTGACCGTTTTTCTTAGCCCACTAACAAAATTTGTGATAATTCCCATCCCTATCAACCGACACATTTTCCCAATTAGTCAGCTTTTAATATCAGTAAGATTCAAGCTCGTCAACCATTATGCATGATGCCTTTTTTCCCTTTAAATTTTCCTTGCTGTTGATTTGTCTTTGCAATATCTCTTCATGGCAGCTCACACACTCAAACAACTCGTCACAAACTACTGAACATTCTTTGCAAGTCAACAACACCTCTCAACCCGACTTTGTTATCCTTCTCTGTCTCCCTCACTCATCTATTCCTTCCATATCAGCCTTCCTACTCCCTATCATCCATTATCTCTATCTCCATTTTTTTCATATCTTTTTTTGAACTCTTTAACTTTATTGCTTTCTCAAGAAAGAAAAGAGGACAAAAAGCCTTAAAAAAAGTTAAAAGAATTTAAAAAACAAAAAAAGAGTCACAAAAAATGAAGAGAGAAAGTGCTTTATTTGGACTCATTAATTTGTCATTCTACATAAAATTGCTGACTTTGTTCCTTGTGCAATGCTAAAGAAGTGCGAGGAAAGTTTATTATATTCAGGACATTATTGTGCAGATAACAGAACTCCAACATGTTTTTTTAAGTGTGGTGGGTTAATGATTCCCTCTGTCGCATGGCAGAAAAGCTTTGTTGTATGCAATTTATAATGCATGTATGTGGAGTTCTATGCACACTTTTTTTTAGCTTATTGGGTTTTGAGACCTTTGATTGTATTATTCTAAATATTGGCCATGCATTTTTTTTCTTAAGTCTTGTGGGAAAGTCAAATATTCATTGTTGATGCTCCTGTGCAGGTGAGAGGTAGGAAGATTGTGGAAATCCTTATCAATAAGACATTTTGGATCATTCGATGCAATGAAAATAAAGATTGAAATACAAAATGAACAAATGAACATTAAAATTATGTTACACGTTATGCCAAATAAAATGTAAGTGCCAGAATTGAAAACAAAATTGAAAGCCGAACTAGACAACAAAAACTTGATAGCGCACCAACAAAGATAAATGAGACCTTTTAATGAACTGTTGGATTGCAGCATCTTGCATCAAATGAGCTAAAAAGGATTTGAATAGAACTTCGAACTAAACACAAAAGTCTTATAGAGAATTTGCTAGTTTGCCTACTAGTAAGATTGGATGTCATATTATGGGATTTTTATCTTTTCGAAACCTGATTCTCCATGTCTCTGAGAACAAAGTTTTGCAAGACTTCTATTCATTGATGGATTATTTTGCCATCATTTGAAAGAAGATTTTCTTAATTTTTATTTTATACCCAATCAAGCAGTTTGATGATTATACTCAATTGTAGATTTCATGAAGGGTATCTTTTCTTCTATTTACATATGATATTCAAGGCATTTTACCCAAAAAAAAAATCAAAAATAAAAAACTCTAGCGTTGTTACACTCAAAAAATACAATTGTGAGTTTAACCTAGAAGCTCAATCCTATGTCTATGGGAGTAGAATCGACAAGGTCTAAAATATAAAGAATGTTCAAGTAAACTTAATCATACATAAATCATAGAACCAATTTTGTGCAGGCAAGCAAACGACTGATAAGTTTGAAAATGATAGGTTGTTGTCATTCAAATGCTTTCATGATGAGCACAATCATTGTACACTATAACTAGAGAAGCTCATTCTCAAAATAGAACTCTTAAATTATTAATGTTAAGTGTCCAAATAATTAGTTTTAATGATGGGCACATTAATAGAAAATCTTATCTAGAAGAGATTTTATCATTAGAACACACCAAATTCTAGCAAGAACCATTTTGTTTTTAAATCCTAAAAATATGAAAATTTAAGAAAAAAATCTATAATTTAAAAATATTTAATTAAAATTTGTTGCTTGGAGCTTAGAACAACAATTCATCTATCCTCCATGGTATTTTATCGAGTATGACATTTAAAATAAATCTAGGCTAGTAAGAACATGATACATTTCTTCTGATCATTTGTGCTTATGTGGCCAAATAACACTTAAAAAAAAACCTGGTTATGGTGAAGGCGTTTTGACCAAGAGGTTTTCCATAAGATAACATCATTAAGTTATGGTGATGGCCATACCCATGTATATTCGCCAATGGCTCAAATCTCTTGAGTGATGAGCTATAGAGTACATTAGTTATGACACAAATCCTTTTGCTAGAGAAAATTAATTTGAAATTATCCTTATTAGACAAACATCTATCTTAAGTCTACAAGTTTGTCGGGATTTCACAATGTTTGACTATCGATAAGGTTCCTTCAATTAGGTTATGTTAAATACTTTTGACTAAATAGGTTGGGGTTCACGATAACTAAGCATGATTGAAGTATAAAATCTTGATCGGATTTGTTATAATTCTCCGCACCATTTATTTTAAGCTAAAAAGTGATAAATTTTTCATTCTAAAATTAAGTTTTTGCTATTATTAACTAAGTACTTAGTATCTATCAATTAGTTTTACTTAAAGGTTTTCTCTCATCACTAGGAGGGATAATTAATATAGGGGCTTGCACTTGTGGAAAATTTTGAACTACATTTTAAAGTTCTCTTAAAATATATTAAGAGTTGCTTTGAAAGAACTAACTTGTTAGAGGGTCGTACTCAAATGAAGCAGTCTAAGTTCAAGTAATGAGTGACAGGGTATTGTTGCCACTTCCCAAGACCATCAAATAAGTTAAAGACAAATATGTCGTGATTAAAGAAGTAATTATTCCTAAATATCTAAAAAGGAATCCCACCTTATTATGAAAATAATTATCATGTCTTGTCATATTTGAGTAAGATTGCTTAAAGTTCAGTATATATGAAGCTCTCTTAAAGTCTAAAGATCTTTGAGAAAGTTGAATTCTTCTTTTTAATGATCCGGAGAAATGTGACATATATTTTTGTAGAGCTATTTTTGGTTAAATTCTACAAGCCCAGGACGTTTTAGCCTTTCTATAAAGAAATTTTAAACCCGGGAATCAAAACATAATTATCATTTATATGCTACTACAAAGTGATGATGTTATGATAAATTGGATTCTAATCGACTTAGGTTCTTTGATAAATCTCATGAGCTTGGGAGCATTAAGATGGTTATCCCTTAATATTTAGTATCTTGAGCAAAATAAGTTGATGGTGTATGATTCCAATAAATTATGGCAGAAGATCATGCGATTTTTTATTTTATCACTCAAATTTGAAAAGCTTTATATAGAAGCCAAATTTATGTGATCCATATTGATAACATATTTATAGCTCTTCTAAGTCAGCCATTGCTTCATGAGTACTGAAGGGTTCTGTCCACCATTCATCAACCCATGAAGTGTTTAAAGGATGAAGAAGAATTTAAGATTCTTGGAAATATAAAACCCTTTGCCGTAATGAAGTACAAATATATGAAGATGTCAAATGCTTCATTCTAAAAAAATCAACCCACCACAACCTTTCAAAACTTCAGCATTAACTTTGAAGATTGCAAAGTAGCCCAAATAAGAGAAATAACAGAAGCTAAAAGGAAGTAAATTAAAATGGCAATGTTCACTCTTCCTAAAATTTTCGTGCACCACCTAATTTGAAGATAGTTGTTTCTTTTCTGGGAGGCGATACAAAAGAATGGGGATGCTGCTTCTAGCAAGCCTTAGGGAATGTGTAAGCCTTCAGCTAAATGGATGAATAAACTAAATTATTTTGATTCAAATTATGATTTCAAATCTACTTATGAAGGTCCAATGTGTCTCTTCATATAGGATGATCAACCAAGCAATATCAGAAGACACACTCATGTTTATGCTCGTCCCTCTTAATATTTTAAAGATATTGCATCAACACAACTTTCACTAGTTTCATTTAAAATTTTGGAACAATATGCATTCATTAGTAGTTTTAAAGTTTATTGTTAGTTTGTTAATTTATTAGTGAATTGTTAATTTGGTTTGAACCATGTCCAAACCAGAAGTGAAAAAGTTTAAAGAAGTTATGAACAAGTTCAAACCAAATAAATAATCGAATTAGGTTTTTGAGCCAATATGAGGATGAATGAAAATACTGGATGCCTAATCAGTAGAATGAACTAGTGATGATGAAAAAAGTTTGGGAGGCATTTTTAACGGAGTTCGGAAAAAAGGGTGTCCATGGCGACAATGATGACTTGAGTGGAACCAATGCTGAAAATGATGAGGCGGTTAGGAGTGAGACATTCAATCTAATTCAAATTTTGTTCAAATTTAAGGCCGACTTTCATATATTTTGTTGTAAATTTAGTCTGTGTTTAGGTTCAGAAAGCATTTCAGAGAATATTTGCCCGCCCATATATATATATATATGTATATATATATATATATATATTTTTTTTTTTAAAAATGTACAGGAAAGGGGAGGGGGAGAGGATCCCCGTCTATAAAACACAAAAAACACAGTTAACTCACCCCTAGGGGGTCTTCTCCCCATAGTACAACACACACAAAAAAAAATCTCCAAAATACAGGTATACCCAGAAAACCAAAAAGCCAAAAAAAGAGTAATTTTGTGATCTTGTATAGTTGATAAATGACTTGAAGAGTGAAAAAGCGAAACATGCAGAATGGATGTCTTCCATTTAACAGAGTACGCCAAAAAGGTTTCCACGGGCAGCGAAGAAGCATCACAAACCTTGAGACGAAACTTGAGAACAACCTGTAGCAAAAAATAAAACCAGCCAAGCAAAAGTGAAGTCCACAAAAGAGAACCTGTAAACCCCAGCCAACAAACCGTTAGAAGCTCCAACTCATAACCAATAAGCAAAAATAATTAAAGCCGGACATAAGGCAAATTCAAACTATCCCCAATAATGAGTCTACGAAGAGGGACAGAGGGGTGGATGCCAACGTGACAGGTCTCCCCTGCATGCTTGGCAAGTCAATCAGCAGGGGAGTTGCCCTCTCTATGAATAAAACTTCAATTAACCTCAAGATGCTTTTCAATTATGAAAGATAAAATTCGCTTGAAAGTGCCAACCATATCCACCCATTAGAGTGTCATAAAGCATTTTACTGTCCATTTCCATCTCTAATTTATGAAAGTTGAAAACATTAGCCACCAATAAAGCCAAATAGACTCCCCAACATTCTGCAGCCAAAGGATTTCCAGTGCAGCCAAAGGATTTCAAAGGATTTCCAGTAACAACAGGGGAGGTGAAAAAACAGAGACAACTTCCCTCAGAATCTCTAAATAAACCCCCTACCGCAGCATAATCAGGATGCCAACAGTCATCCACATTTAATTTAACATAACTGAAGGGGGGGGGAGGGGGAGCCCATCTAATAAGCCAGGGGGATTTTAAAACCTGAACCACAGAGGAGCCAGCTCTTAATACTTTATTGTAATAGGCAATCACATAAGCAACAGTGATAGAAGTAGTGGGGGGAGTTGTGTGATACTTAAAACTGTTTCTGGAGTTCCAAAGGAACCAGAGAACCAGTAAAGGGAGGGGGAATCCCTCCTTTCTGGTATCTAAATTCTTTCATTTCCACAAATAGCTAGTTAATGAGCCTCCATGCATCCAAGAAAAAACAAAATAAGATCCAATCATATCCCAAACTTCTAAAGAGAAAGCACACTCAAAGAAGATGTGTCTTATGTCTTCCTCCTTCATTTTGCACATATGACATCTTGAGGCCAATTTCAAACCTTTAAGCTTAAGAATATCTTTCATTGGTATTAAAGAATTGAGATAACGCCAAAAAAAAAAAGGATATAGAGGGAGATAATGATTTATGCCAAATCAAGTTTCTTCATAACCAATCACGATGTGAATGTAAATTGCCATAAATGAGTTTGCAAACCGATTGAGAATTACTTCTTTTCCACATGGGGAGATCCTTTCGAGTAGGAGTAAGAGGAATAGTAAGAATATGCTTTGCATTTTGTTCACCCACCATAGAACTCAACTTAGGGTAGTCCCAACCATCTTGAGAAAAGAAATCAGAGACCAATAAGGAATTAGGATGAGGAGAGTGAGTATAGTCAGAGTTATGTGAAAAGCCCCAGTTATCATTCCAGAAGAAAATATTCCCATCGCCAATGTCCCTAAAGATGAAATCGTTTGCTATGTCTCTAGCATTAACCACAGCCTTCCAAATACGAGAATGTCCCACCTTCCACGAAACCAAGGAAGGGTGAGTTTGAGCACAATATTTTTGATGCAGAAACAAAACCCAAAGAGAGGAACCCAATCTGAATTTATACCATAATTTGCAAAGGTTAACTTCAACAGTATGTTTTAATGTCTTAAAACCAATGCCACCAGCCTTTTTAGGCTTACAAATTTTATGCCAAGTACTCCAAATTTTCTTAGCACCATTCCCCATCCAAAGAAATTTATTAAAGAGCCTCTCCATCATAATAATAACACTTATCTTGGGGTTGAACACTTGCAAAACATATTGTGAAATACTTTGAAGAACACTAGAAAGTAAAGAGATTCTGCCCCCAGTGGAAATTAAAATATTTCTCCAATCATTAATTTTAAGTTTGATTTTATCAATCACATTATTCATATGTATCTGTTTCCTCCTCCCCCTTATCAAATTTACCCCAAGATATTTAAGAGGAAGAGAGGCATGATGAAAACCAGTAAATGTAATACCCCATTGAATAAGATGTTGCTTAACTTGCTTGCCAAAAAATATCTGACACTTGTCACTATTAAAGCGAAGGCCGGAGCAGTTCTGAAAATCCTGTAAATGCCCCATCACTTGTTCTATAACAAGTTTAGATGCATTAGAAAAAATAATAACGTCATCAGCATAAGCAAGGTGGGAGACCGTTATTTTAGCTTTATGAGAAAATTGAGCATGAGGATGTGAACACTGGAAATGGTTAAGCAACCTGGAAAAATTGTCAAAAGCTACAATAAAAATGATAGGAGAAAGGGGGTCTCCCTGTTTAATGTCACGAGAAGCAGTGAAAAATCTATAAGAGTTTCCATTAACTAATACAGAGTAAAAGTTGTTAGCAAGCCATCTTTTAATCAAAGAGCAAAAGCTTGTATTGAAACCCCTAGCTTTCAGAAAGTTGATAATGAAATCTCAATTTATGGTGTCGAAGGCTTTTTGATATCTAATTTGATAACCAGATTGCCACCCATGCATTTTTTATCCAGATCTTGTAATATTTCCTTTGCCAAAAGAATATTATCAGAAATATCTCGACCTTTAATGAAGGCCGACTGATGAGGGGAAATAAGGAAAGGGAGGTGAGGTTGGAGACGAGCCACAATCAATTTACTGATAATTTTAGAAACAACAGAGGTTAGAGAGATGGGCCGAAAAGAACCTGTGTGATTTTGCATTAAACTTAGGGCTGAGAACAATCAAAGCAACAGAGAAGTAATTCCCAGGATCAACCCCCCGAAAGAAACTCTGAATAGCAAGCACTACATCGTGCTTAGTAATGTTCCAACATTAAATATAAAAAGTGGAGGTGAAACCATCTGGACCGGAAGCCTTCTGAGAGCTAATATCTTTGAGAGCAGTAAAAATTTTCAACTCAGTAGGGGGTTTGGACAAAGAGAGGGTGGAGACCATGTCTCTTTGATCCTCAAAAAAATCAGTAATAATATCCTTAACAGGTAGAGTATCAGCATAAAGAGAAGAGAAATAGTCAGCCGCATTAGAACCAATCTGGTCAGTATCAGTGAGAACAGAGCCGTCTTCAGTGATAATCTTTATAATGGTATTTATATTATGACGATGTTTGATAATAGCATGAAAATACTTGGTGTTTCTGTTTTCATTCTTGAAATGGTTGTCACAAGCTTTCTGTTTAAAGAAATCCTCCTCAATTGAGAATTCCTTTAATAGGTTGTGATGAGCATCAGCTAATTTGGACACAAGATCAGGAGTGTCAATCAACTGTCCTTCTAAAGAATCAACCTCCTGTTGGGCCTTCAAAACTCTAGAGTGAACATTGCCGAAAGTATCAATGTTCCATCTCTTTAAATGAGAAATAACATTTTTATGGAGTTGCCGTAAAATGAGCCACGGGTTACCACTCCATCTAGAAACCCAAGTCTGTTTAATCAAGTCAATAAAAGTAGGGTGAGAAGCCCAAATACTAAGAAATTTGAAATGATAGCGAGAAGGTTTGGAATAAAAAGCTAAGCTGAGCAATATAAGATCATGATCTGATGCAGCATGATTCAGATGATTGACATGTATAATATTATAGTAACCCAAAAACTCTTGAGTTTCCCAGAAATCTATCCAAGCATTGCATAAGAAAACCTCGCCGCCAAGTATAAGGAGGACCAGAAAAACTTAAATCATAAAGGCCAGCATCCTCAATATGTTCACAGAAACGATTTATAAGATTTATAACAACTTTATTACCACCCCATCTCTCAGAAGATGACATAATCATATTTAAATCACCTCCAACGAACCAATTATCAGTAATAGCAAAACTCATATGAGTAAGTTGCTGTCAAAGGAGTTTATCCCTTAAATGAGAGCTGGCCTAAATAAAGGTAGCCCAACCTGAAAAATTCTCATATTGATACTGAATAAGAACATATTGCATATTATCATCAATGATTTTAAGAGTGATATCCTTCTGCCAAAAAAGCCAAATTTTGTTATTTACATTACAGAAATGCAAATACCCATTGAACTTCTTGATGATGTTATCTTTATGTATACAAGAGGTTCCAAAAGAACAAAAATACCAGGTTTATGGACCCTTCATAAATGTTTTAAACGATTAAAGGAGTGAGGGTCTGCCACTCCTTTAATGTTCCACACCAAAACATTATATATTTTGGCCCATGACACCCTCCCACCTAGCAAGCCTAGGGGGAAGGTGCAAGTGCTCACCTTCTGAATAACAAAAGACATCAATATTGTTTGTTTGTATCATATTTGGAAGCTCAGATTTCCTTCTCCTTTTTTTCCTACTATATCTCTGAATTTGCCATTCAGATTCTAAAACAGAGGCGGCTAAAGATGATGGATCCTGTTGTAATGAATTAGACACAGAAGTAGAGAGGTGGGTGATAGCGTGTGGGGGATCAACAACTTCCAATTGATTAAGTGACTTAGCAGGCATGTGAGGGGGGGGGGCTCGGTTTCAACTATGGGTGTAACAGAGGGTTCCACATTATCAACATTTCTAATAGGCCTTTCCTCAGCTGCAGAAAGAGGCACATTGGTTGCCTCCAAACAGGGAGCAACCATATCAACAGGATCCATGCAAACATCAGCAGACTGCGCAACAGGTTCAGAGAAAATAGTAGGTATAGCCGATTTCTACTCAACAGAAGCAACATGACCAGCAGGAAGCTTCCTTAGGTCGGGGTGCAAGTGAAAACAATGATCAAAATCATGACCAAACATGCTATAATGCAAACAGTAATGAGGATGCTTTTCAAGCAAAATCGACTGCCAATAACCAGTATGACTAGAGTCAATCCAAATCTCCTCCGGAGGAGGTAAGGTAACGTCACTTTCTATTAAAATTCTAGCGATTGAGGGTCTTGTTAAATTAAAGGTAGGGGCATCAAGCATTAGAGGCTTACCATACATGGCAGCAATAGAAAACAATATTTTGTGATTGAACAAATGCACATTCAGACCTGAAAGTCTAAGCCAGACATGAATATTAGGAAGCTCGGTTTTAGGGTTAAAATCAACAATCCATTTAAGGACCTTCATCCAAATATCACCAAAATGAACAATTCTACTAAAAATCTTAGCATAATCATCTTCGTTAGAGACCTGTATCAGAATATGTCGGCTATCCAAAATCCCAATCTTCTAGCCCCCTGATAACTTCAGAAGCTCAAAGTTCTTCATCAAAAAATCGTATTTCAGAAGTACCAACTAGATGAAAGGGACAGACAGAGGTGAGAATAGAGTTTTCAAGCGATAAGCAGAGGCGAGAATAGAGTTTTCAGAATCAGAGAGAAAGAGCGCACATTTCCCCCCCTTTACGACCCTGAGATTTAATGAAATTGTATTCCCCACCAAGAACAAGTGATTCGTGAAAGAAGGATGGGAAAACAAATTTCGGAGGAGACCCAGGGGAAGAAGCCCCCCACAGTGACCCCGGCGTATGTCTTAACCATACCCGAAAAGATAAGGAAAAGTCGGGAGAAGAAACCAAGTGCGAGAGGGAGGCCAAAACCAAAAAATCAGAAAGATCTCACCAGGGAAAGTCCATCGAGAACGAGCGAGCGCCGTCAGCATCCCCGAATCGCCACGAGATCGTCCTTAGCTCCAAACCCTAGCAGAGCACGACCAAAACCAAAAAGTCAGAAAGATCTCACCAGGGAAAGGCCATCGAGAACGAGCGAGCGCCGTCAGCATCCCCGAATCGCAACGAGATCGTCCTTAGCTCCAAACCCTAGCA
>NW_018164586.1:165182-173058 GCF_001263595.1 Phalaenopsis equestris
CTATATATATATATATATATATATATATATATATATTTTAAAGCCAACGGCTGATTTTATTGAAATATAAAAGGATACATAAAGGTTGTATGAGAAGAACCCAAAAAAGCACCCTACCCATACGATACAAATACATAAAAACTCTAACAAAAGGTACTGATAGACTCAAATAAAATTAAAAATAAATTTAAAACATGTAAAAAACAGTAGCTAGGGACGAGTCAGTTTAGTCCTGCCTCTTCCTCTAGTTTTAGGAGCGATACCAGATAATAAGTTTTGAAGAGTCGTGTCATTGCTAGGAGTCACCAAAGTATCATCCATTAAGTTTAAAAGTTGAAATGTGCCCCCAGCCCCCAAGCTTCTTCTTCCGCCAAGAAGTGTAAACCTGTCATTCTTCATCTGAAGACTGACTCATATGATCCTCGATCTGATTTGATGTTAGAATTGCAATAGGAGAAAAGACAGTCGTTGCCACCGCGATTGGTTCCAGTGTATGTGAAGTGTGAATTGTTTCCTCTACACCTGATGCTTCCTGAATAAGAGCTGCGGGAAGGCTCTCCTGATTATTGAAATATCCAGATTTTTCAGTTTGAATATTATCCATTGTAGTATGGTCAGGAGAAAGGATCTCAGGGGCAGACACCAACTCCTGTCTTGTGGTGTTTCCCTCCTCAGGTTGGCTGTCATCAGGTTTGCTAAGAGCGCGTTCAGGCACATAGGGTGCGCTAACAGTGTGTTCCTGCTTTTGACTACTGGATGAAACATAAATAAAACAAAAAAAAAAATCAAAACTTGCAGGAAATAAGCTGCTAAGCACGAGCCAGCTTGGTCTTGCCTCTGCCTCTTGTTCTAGGGTAGGAGCAAGCTAATAAGCTGGTAAGATGATTGTCATTGCCAGTTGTAACCAATGTATCATCTAATATGTTTCCGAGCTGGAGTCGGTCTTCATTCTTCTTCTTCCTCCTGGAATAGACCTGTCATTCCTCTTCCGAAAAATCAGTGTGATGCTGTGGTAGAACTGAAGCAGAAGGATTACCAATGTATTACCCACAATATGTTCTAGTATATGTGAAGTATGAGTTGCCTCTACACCGGATACTTCCTGAAGAAGTGGAGCTATGAGGCTCTCCTGATAGTGGAGCTTCAATACTATCCTGATTATCAGACCCATGTAAACCATTTGTCAATATATCAGTCGGAAGAATAGAGATAGTATTATCTCCGGTAGTGGGAGGGGGAGGTGGCATCGTGTCAACCGGTATTTCAATAGTCTGTGGAATGCACTCAGGAGCGGAGGAGGGACAGGTATGAGGTGGGGCAGATCCAGAAGCGTTTTTACTTGAAGGTTTTAAATTCGGATGCAACTGATAACATTGAGAACGAGAATGTCCAAACACCGGTTGATATTTAGAACGTGAAGTTTGATATTTACATTTAGCATACTTTGATTTTATAAACCCATAAGTTACAAGAGTGGTATTTTTGATGTGACGTTAAAAATTTGAGTTTATGCATGTAAATAGAAATATTTAGGTTTTAAATATGTAAATATAGAAGAATTATGTGGTATGTATGTAGATGCTTCTATATATACGTCAAGTTCTCCGTATTTAATGGATTGCATTGAGATGTTTTTTACTACATCCTGAATCGCCTTTGTGAAAGCACATTGAGATTTTTTGATGTGCTGAAATATGGGGACTTCCCTGTAATTTTTCCGTGAGATTTATTACATCTATTGGAGAGAAGTGTTTGGTAACGATTTTTGTTTCTTGTTGCTTGGTTTAAATTGTGTCTATCAGGATTTTCTGGAAAACTTTTAACGTTTAACTATTGTTTTTTATGCTATACTGCACTTCCATGCATGCTATAGTCTTATCTCAGATTCTGTTTTTTTTTTGTTGGTTAGGTATCTGCTTTTAAGACGAACGGTATATCTGCATTAATTCTAGTTGGAACTTATTTTTTGATTTATTACTTGTGTAGGTGCTTGGGATGCTGTGGTGACTTGCTTTTTCTTGGACACTGCACATAACATTGTTGAGTACATTGAAATTATATCAAAAGTTCTTAAAGATGGGGGTGTAAGT
Organism: Phalaenopsis equestris; assembly: GCF_001263595.1. NCBI lineage: Eukaryota > Viridiplantae > Streptophyta > Magnoliopsida > Asparagales > Orchidaceae > Phalaenopsis > Phalaenopsis equestris. The sequence continues at coordinate 167,273 of NW_018164586.1, forward strand.
ATATTTCACATAACGCATAAACATAATTATTTAGTTTATTGTTCTTTCACCTTCTATATTTCTTTCTTTTCTTAAACAAGTTATATTCGAATAGATTTCAGAACTAATAATTTCTCTTTGATGAATCTCCATATCCCCTAGTGAATGACTCCTTCCACCTTGCCTAAATTTGTAGGTCTGGATCAACTTGGGTCCCTTGCTTTACCATTTTGCAGATTCATGTGCACCTGAAGAGGTATGTAAAGAGTATCTTACCCTTTTTTCCCTATTCCTCAGAATATTCTATTAGAGTTTCCTTAATTATTTGCTTTTTCTTTGATATCTCAAATTTATCTTCTTAGGAAATGTCCATCGAGATCAGTCTAGAAGATGCGAAGAAGGTTGCTTTACAGTATGGGTTTGAGATTGAGGTGATTTGATGATTTTCTTGAATTGTTAATGTCATTATAAAATGCAGTTAGTCCTATGTAGAATTTCTTTCTTGTTCTGTGAACCCCACAGATGGAGAAAATCATCGAGACAACGTATACTGCAAATCCTAGATCTATGATGCAGGTATGCTAATAGTGTATTTTTTCGTTCTTTGTTTTTGAACTGCCAGTTTGAGAAGTCTTAGTTCTTTGTTATCTACGTACATTTAAAATAAATATTATGAAGTACATTTATTGTATTAACAGTATGAATCAAAGTTACTATTATCATTTGCATATGCTATAAGAATTTAGAATAGATAAAATATAATTCATTACTTCATATTAATTTTATCCTGCCATCGCAATAAATCTCATACCATTTTTTTTTGGAACTTTTAACTTAGAAGATCATACTATGAATAAGTTGTGTAACGTACCCCCTTCAATGCATCGTACTACAGCATAGTCATATATTATAGTACTGAACCTGACAATCACTTGAATTAAGGTCAAATCCTATGTTATTTCAGCACTTGTTTGAAGTGCGTGTGCATCACTTGGCATGTTGCAATAATGTATTTTTTAGACGGGGCTTTCAGAATATGACAGAAATGTGTCATTCACGAGCATGAATTAGATATTCAGTATCCTATTTGGAATGCAGCATTTATGAATAGCTTTGGCATTTACAGACATGCCTTTCACATGGGGTTGAATAAAAGTAAACCCCAATTTACTTCTGGTCTTGTAATACCAGTTTTTGATAAAATATTTTAATGCTTTGGTTAGGAACCCTTACTATCGTTAACATAAGCATCTTCTATATATATATATAGAGGAGAGAGAGAGACTTAAATTATGATGACCAATATATACAAAATAGAGCACGTAGAGAGCAGTTATAATTTATTAAAGGAGTGGATGTAATTAGAAATATAGTAATATCTTATCATGAAAATAAAGGGTTAATTCAAGGGCTCTTGTTTCAAATGTGATCATGCTCTTGAACTCAGCTATGAGATCTGGCCTAGTATCAAATAATGGTGGTTAGTAATAGTAAGGAAAAGTTCTATTGTTCCTTTTGTAAGGATGGAACAAATTGGCCTTTTGTGCTTTGAATAATTTTTTTATACATCTTTGTACTATCTTCTAATGTCCTTGCCCTTTCTTGCATTCTCTCCATTGCTTCATTAGCTTTACAGAGGAATCTCTCTCTTTCTTACCGCCTATTCCTAAATCTCTCTCTGTTGGTCTACACTCTCTCTCGTCCTGCCTTTTTCTCTCAAAATTGTCTATTTCTTAATAGATTTTTGTCCTTCTCTACTTGCTCTGTAATAGCTTCCCCCACTCACTTTTGCTCGTCTCTTCCCCTCCTGCCCAATTCTATTCTCTATTTCTCTCTTTCCAAAGTAACTCATGTGCTGTCACTGGCCATCTCCTGCTGCCACTGCATTGACATCATTCCAATCTTTGTCATCTATTTACTGCAGGTGGGCCCTGCAATTGCCCCATTGAGAAGCTGGCCATTTTTTTTTTCCAGAGATCAGCTTGCCGAAGCGCCCATATGCCTAGCCAGATCAGCCGGTGGAGCTTAAGTAGGGTAGATTCATGGGGGGCATTTTTCTGTTCTTAAAAGATCCCAGGCTCAAGTTCATTTAGCGGACCCCTTAAAAACTGTAACGGCCTACTTTTGATAGCAAACTTAAGGAACCTATAGTTTATACCTTGTTTAATAGCAGAGGAACTTGCTTTGCAAAGCTACATAAAATGGCAATATTGATGGACATGGGCTCGTAATGATAGATATGCTAGCATATTTTCACCAAGATATTTAATGCTTATATATCAAGTATTGTTAAATTTTAAATATCAGATGCTTAATGATTTCCTTTGATCTACTTATCATGTTTTCTTATACTTTTGTCTTTAGAAATGTGCTTATTCGTCAATATTTCCAACCATTTCTTATTCTCAGAATGTTTTAAATAATGCCTTTTTTCATATATATGTGTTTTGCATGTAAGAAAATATTTTTAGATTGATTATGTTTTAAAATCTGTGCAATTGATTGATAATGGTAATCATTATTGGTTTGCAGAATCATTACTATGCTGCCTTTTGGACTATGAAGAAGAAACCAAGGACATAATTTGTAGCCTTTGAAAAGGTATCAGCGTTCAATCAACATTCCTTCTCCAGGTTTTTCAAGCTAAAACCTAATAGGCTATATTCAAAGTAATTAAAGGCTTTTGTTATTTATCAGCTCACACTGGAGAAAACATCTTTCTCATTGTGGATCCCATTAACTGGTAAACAAATAATTATTGAACCTCAACTGTTGCTAATAACATATGTTTAAAATAATGATCCTTGGCATGGAAGAGACGGTTCTAGTTTAGGAATTTCATTGAACTGGTTGTCTCATGCGCTGGTCTAAGCTTGACATGTCAAAGACTCTCAAGTAAACTTGCCAACGGAAAGTTCATTAGCTAGCTTATTTAAAAGTAAAATCTTATATATATTTAAAATGGCCTCAGAAATAAAGTTCCAAAAAGAATTTTTAAACCTTTAATCTTTTTGCCTCCCCACCCAACGTTTTGTCATGTGACAAGTTGCAAGGCCCTTTGATAATCAGGTCTTGCTTCTAACCTTTCCTCGCATGAATCTCTCCCATGGCACCTCTATAGTCGTCGTCTCTACCAAAGTTCTTCACCCCACCATAGTTGTTGTCGTCTACCTCGTGATTCATTTTTGATGATTTGCCTCTAAGATCATGAGCTCATATTATCAAATGTTAATATGGACAAAGTTTAGCCTTTTGTGTGGATATAGAAGAACAAAACTCTTCAACTTCCAAGAAAATGAGATTAGTGCAAAGAGAGTCTTGTAAAGTCGGTAGTTCGTGATTGTTTGATGAGAGGGACTCCTTGTTAAGAATATTGTATGTGAGGAAGAATCCCAAACAAAATTTATTGGGTACAAATTAATGTGGAAATAACTCTTAAAACCATGAAAAAGCTTATGACGGGGAAAGTGATTGATAAGTCAACCAACACATTTTCTGAGAGAGAGGGTGACTATTTGCTTGGCAAGTTGAGTTTAAATTTGTAAATCATATATACTTCCTCCCCTTGTTACTTAATTTTTGCACCGTGACTATGTTGGGAATCCAATTAGGATGCCATACTATTTTTATAAAGCCAACGTTAAGGAATAATTAGTCTTATTGGCCTAGCTAGGATCACAACCGTCCTCTTAATCTTCTACTTGACTTGTTTGGTGTATTTTTTCACATTCAACCTATGATGAGTGCATTGGCATTTGCCATAGGTATCTCGGTGCCTGTCTAAGCAACACCTCTAGGTCCTCTTAGAGGGCCCGGGCACGTCGGCCTTTGTGCTTGGGATTGAAGGAAGTGTTGATTGAAAAAGTATGTCCTTGAACTCCTTCAACTATTGGAACTTCTTCAGTGGCTTCAGAGGTCTCTAAATCTTTTCCACCTCAAATTGCTACAGTTCCTCTCGTACGTTCTCCACAACTTTCAGATAATAGGCCCTTAAATGTGACAGATCTCCCATTACTTTCTTCTATCTTCAAGTTGTGAACTATATTGCAATGTTATAAATTGAGACCACCACCCTAAAGGTGTTAGGTATGGTCAATAAAAAATTCCTTTATAACTTGTTGTATTGATTGTGACAAAGTTTACCATTAAGCGGTTGAGGTGCATGGTATATCTCTTAAATGTCGTGAAGGTTTCCTTAAAACTTGCATGCAGTGCCTGAGGGTTATACTTATTATCATGAAGTCGCCGACATTTAATTTCATGTTTTTTTCTTGTAGCTTCTGGATTCTTCAAGTCGAATGCATCATCTTGTAGCAAAATAATTATTTTTTAATCTTGAAATATTCTTTCTCACAATGTATTGGGTACATTTTAATGTGGACGCAACTCAAAAAATCATAAAAAAGCTTATGATGGGAAAGTAATTGAAGACTCAACCAACACGTTTATTCGAGAAAGTACGTGACTATTTTTTGAGCAAGTTGAGCGCACATCCTCCCCTTGTTACTATATTTATGCACTGTGACTATGTTGGGAATCCAATTAGAGTGTTGTGCTATCTTTATGAAGCCAATCTTATAGAGTAATTATTGTCTTATGGGCCCAGCTAGGATCGCAACATCTTCTTAATCTTATGGAATAATCATTGACTTCCAGTCTAGGTATCTCGGTGCCTATCTATGCAACACCTCTAGGTCCTCTTAGAGAGCCCAAGCAAGTCCGCCTGTGTTTGGGATTGAAGAAAGTGTTTGTTGAAAGAATACGTCCTCAAACTCCTTCAACCATTGGACCTTCCTCTATGACTCCAGATGTCTCTAAGTTAACTTTCTTTTCCACCTCAAATTGCTACAGTTCCTCACGTTCTTCCCAACCTTCAGATAATAGACCTTTAAGTGTGTCATATCTCCCTTTGCTATATTCTATCTTTAAGCAGCGAACTATATCACAATGTGATAAATTGAGATCACCATCCTTAAGGTGTTACGTATGGTAGTAAAAAATTGCTTTGTAAGTTGTGGTGCCGATTATGACAAAGTTTATCATCAAACGGTTGAGGCACATAGTACATCTCTTAAATGTCATGAAGGTTTCTTTAAAGCAAGAATGTGGTGCCTAAGTGTCTTAGTTATTATCATTAGGTCATCGACATTTATTTTCATGTTATTTTGTTGCAGCTTTTGGATTCTTCAAGTTGAATGCATCATCTTGTAGCAAAGTAGACATTTTTTAATGTTGAAATATTCTTTCGCACAATGTATTGGGTATATTTTGATGTGGACGTAACAAAAATCAGAAAAAAGCTTTTGATTGGAACGTAATTTGAAAACTAAACTTGCACGTTTATCCGACGGAGTGGGATCTTTTGAGCAAGTTGAGTTTAAATTGGTAAATTTTGTGCACATCCTCCCATTATTAAACTATTTATGCATCGTGACTATGTTGGGAATCCAATTAGGGTACTGTGCTATCTTTATGAAGCCAATCTTAAGGAGTAATTATTGTCTTATCAGCCCAACTAGGATCACAACCATCTCTTAATCTTCTTCTTGATTTGTTTGGTGCATTTTTTCACATTCAACCTATGACGAGTATCATTGACATCCACACTAGGTATCTCAGTGATAGTTTATGCAACGCCTCTAGGTCCTCTTTGAGAGCCCTCGCAAGTCGGCCTATGTGCTTGGGATTGAAGGAAGTGTTGGTTGAAAGAGAACATCCTCAAAATCCTTCAACCTTTGGAACTTCCTCTGTCTTCAAAGGGGTCTAAGTTAGCTTTCTTTTCCACCTCAAATTGCTACAGTTCCTCA
>NW_018164586.1:173158-175099 GCF_001263595.1 Phalaenopsis equestris
TGGATATTATTGGTTTGGGGTCCTTGGCTTCCAATTTTTCTCTTTAAAACCTCTATTTTTGAGATACTCGCTAAACTTTTGCCTCATCTTCAAGAGAACCCATGAATTTACAATGGCTTTTGGTTGCCGACAAATTAAGTGATAACATCTTCCTGAATTCTTTCTGAACTCAGCGATGAAAGTTATTACACTCTATGGGAGCCTTGAGAATAATTTGATGGTCTTCTTAATTGTGAGAAAGGATAATTGAAATTTCTGTGCATTGTTGATGTCGAGCAGTGAGTTGGTTGGCTCAATTAAGTTGTGTCAATTAGATCCCTTTTCTCCTTGTACGGTTCCAATAAAGGTATTTTTAACTCACTAATGGATTTAGGTTGATTGGTGGTGAGTGCTTTTTTTATCCTATTAGGTAGGGCAAGTGATTTTTTGAGTTTGGGTGTGTTAGTTTTTAGCGAGTGTACTATGTATGCTTTTGATATAGTCATACCTTTTTTTATGTTTAGGTCTGTGATCTATGGACTCTCGGTGGGTAACCTATGCCGTGTTCTCCTGATTCTTTCTTGACGCACATTTATTCTTGGGCTCATTAGGATGCAATTTTAGTATAATTGAGTCACGACCCGACTCAGAGGCTTATAATTTCTAAGTCGAGAACAGATGATCAATAGTGAAAGTTAAACTTTTTATTTTCATCTATAACTAACATTTAATCATACACAAAACAAATGTAAAAGTCATTATAAAAAGAAAATAAATTAAAGTAGTTAAATTTACCTTATCATATGTTGCCCAGTTATCTTATAAATATTTCATTCTCTATTACTCGTCTTTAAACAAAAGTTTAAACTTAAATAATTAATTTAAAACAACAATGAGCAACTAAGCTAGTGAGTACTCTTCTAAAGTATAGTAATATAATAAGAAAGAAATGATACACATGCTAGTTAAATATAACGTAAATCAATATAAGAGCATTTTAGGACTTATACTTTTTAATAGGATCATACAATGTAATTCTAATCATTATCTATGTCTTATTCTATCATTTACAAACTAATATCTTTTAGGAACACTATCCAAAATTTATTTTAATAAAGGGAATTCAATATTATAACCTTTTTCATTTACATATTTGAGTATTTTAACATCTCACTAATATCATATGAGAGTGAATTCCATTATAGTCAATATGCATATGCAAGCTATCTAAGTAGTCAATCTCATTCTTTCTTTCATAACATTCAATCTATAATATATACCTCTGTCATAGACTAAAAATATACAGAGATTGATGGCTTACATATCTATGATAAAATGTATTTAAAGAGCAAACAAATTATTATTTTTTGAAGCTTGCAATATAAAATCTATCTAAACAAATAATAGGATGTAGCAGATTTAAAAGAATTTTAACATTACTATAATTTAAAAATATGAGTGCCTAAAATAGATTTTTAGTTGTTATTCCTTAATATACATTTTAATTTAATTTTTTTTACAATAGAATTAAAATTTTAATTATTAAAATCTAAAAGTTTATTTTAATTATTTTGATTTGCCTAACCATCCTAAGTACTAATGTTAGCTGTAATTATACTTCACCCATGTCCAATTTTTTTCTAATTGAAAGTAACATAATATTTTTATCATTATTTTTTATTTTTTTATTTTTTCTTTCTAAAAGATTTATTTTAATTATTTATTATTATTTATTATTATGATTTTATGTTATCGCTAACATTGTAATTTAATACACACTATGTGTGAACGTGAATCTTAACCTTCATATTTATTTTAGTTTGGTATTGCATAGGCTTCAAAACGGCTCATTCACCAATAGCTCGTGTTCCGGTCGTTAAGTAGCTCGTGTTCGATTCGTTTGTTAAACAAACTAGCCAAATACGAATTTTTTTTTTTTTTTTTCTCTCGGTTTATAAACGG
>NW_018164586.1:175159-177332 GCF_001263595.1 Phalaenopsis equestris
TATGTATGTATGTATGTATGTATGTATGTATGTATGTATGTATGTATGTATGTATGTATGTATGTATGTATGTATGTATGTATGTATGTATGTATGTATGTATGTATGTATGTATGTATGTATGTATGTATGTATGTATGTGTTTGTCTGTCTGTTTGTTGTGTGTATGTATGTATGTTTTCGCTCGATATATAAACGAGCCAAACAAGAAAAAAATTTTGTTTGTTTGTGTGTGTGTGTGTGACGTGGTAATTCGAATTGTTAGGCATATTATGGGTGATTGGAGGCTCATATAATAACATCTGACCATTCCTTTATAAAAAAATAATCTTACCTTTAATTTCCTATGGTTGTGTGATTAGGGTTGTCAAAATATCTTATTGTTTGTGAATATCTCGTGTTATGCTCAATAAGCAAGCGAACAAACACAAACAAATTTTTTGAGCTCGACAAATAAAAGAGTCGAACACGAACAATAATATTTTTTTACAAACCGAGTCAGAATTGGTCAAAGATCGGCTCGTTTACACCCCTAACAGCTGCGTGCATGACTAGAGTTGTCAAAATGGTTTTTTTTTATGAACAGCTCTTGTTCGATTCGCTAAACAAACGAGTCGAACACAAACAATTTTTGTGTTCGAAATAAAAACGAGTCGAATACGAGCGGTGACATTTTGTAATGAGTCGAACACAAGTTGAGCCTCAGCTCGCTCGTGTTCGACTCGTTTACACCTTTAGTATTGCATATACTAACATAACCTTTGATTTATAAATTTTAAGAAAAATTAAAATATCATTTTACTTATAATTTATATTATCTCAAATATTCAATTACTCATATTACAAAAAAATTTATTTAACTAAAATATCTTAATTATTATAAATTTCAGATAAGAAAAGTTAGAATAAAGGAAATACCTTAATTGTATTAGAGGTCACCCTAATTTACTAGCAAGAACAATAACTGGCGTGTCTTTGCCTACACTTGCACAAAACCGCATGGTAAAGCTACATGTGTCACACTGTTGACTTTCGTGCTTGCTGGCCCAAGAAAATTTCTTCGTGTGCTCGTCTCAATTAGGGTAAAATTGCAGAAGTGTGCCCATCGATACTCTCACGATATTCCCTCTCCTTCCGTGGTCGGCTTGGTTTGGCCTTGTCTCCTTCCTTCATACAGAACGCTTGTGCCTCTCCTTTTGCAGAGAAATATGTGTACGTAAGACGTACGTAGGGTTGCGTACATATTAAGTTATTAGGAGGGTACAGATATGTTAAACTTAAGTTATACCCCTTGTAATTCTTCCTGTAACCTAAATGTAACCTACTTGTACCCTCCGAATAACCTAATATGAAAGTGAGTTCATTCTTCCTTCTGTTCCCCGCACTTATTGTCGAAGTCTTCATCTCGCCGAGCGCATGAAAGGTTGCCCTAGATGCTCTTCCTCCTTTCTTCCTTCTTCTTTGCCTCCATCTTTTGCTCTTCCAAGCCCAACTCCTGCTTTTCTTCTCTTACTTCACTTCCCTTTGTTTGTAAGGCTAGGGTTACCAAAATACAAATGTTATAATATTCCTCACTTATAGAAATTTCATGCTCGAAATTTATAAATCTACCTCAAGTTTCAAATCATTGTATGAAGGCATGAACTATCCTTAAATTTTGATGAAGTTTAGATCTCATTCATTATGATGAATGATTGATACAATAAAATAAATATTTCATACAATATAACTCAACTAAATTATTCTCATCAACTGAAACAAGATTACATAATATAGATAACATCACATTACAAAATGTAACATAACTAAAATAATACACACCATTTGAAACATAATTACATAACACAAGACAGTCAGTGTGATACCTTTATAACATGGAAGAAAACATAACACGCCTCAAACCCGCTCAAACCCTATTATCACCAACATCAAGATCAACATTTGTAGCAGTATATTCTTCCAGCTCCTTATGTGAAAGGGCATAAACTTGGGTCATACAAGTTTTCTTAGTTGAAATTAAGTTAGAGTTGAAGTTGTTGAATCTATCATTTTTTGCCCATCTGCAACCTTCTGTGAAGAAGTTCCACTTGATTATGTTTTTCTGAAGTTTGGTGGCAAAGTAAAGGGTAGTATCTTGTTATGTGACCAGGCTTGCGACGCCAATAGTATATGT
>NW_018164586.1:177432-180049 GCF_001263595.1 Phalaenopsis equestris
CAAATGAGCTTACGGGTGGGCTTAGGAAGAATTTGATAAAGAGCGAAGAAGGTGATTTATGGTTCATTTGGGGCAGTTTATTTGTCGCTTGTGAGTTTTCAAAATGTCGGGGAGGTGTTTGTTTCGAGTGTTTCGAGTTTTTTGCGTGAGTTTCAGGAAACGGCGTTTTTAAATTGTATTAAACGTCGAGCGTGGATACGACCCCGCGTCCCGCGATTCTCTCTCGATCGCAATACTACCCTCGTTCTCCTGCGATTATTCCCTTGTGAATTGCCTCGCTTAGATCGATTTTGTGCTCGCCTACTCCTCTCTACCGTTCCCCCCTTGATTGGTTTCCCGTGCTCAAAGCTTTTTTTTTTTTTTTTTTTTTTTTTTTTGAGATTTTGTTAATTGCTTGAGTGAATGTTAAAGTTAAATTAAGATGAATGAAACTTTCTTTGAGAATTCTCAGCTAGAATTTCTTCACGGCGCCAAACTGAAACATGTTTTATGTACATAAGGGTTTTATGTTGTTTTTTTAATGAATTAATGATGGTAATTTTTTTTCTATCTTCAAGACATTGGACCACAAATTAACTTAGCATATGGACTTAAATTGGCTAGAAAAGATCCATGTTAGGGTGCTAAAAAAAGATTCTCTATGTTGATGAAATATTCTCTGAACGGTTAAATGTGTAGCCGTTAGATATGTAAATAACTAAGATTTGTCTGGTATGTATGTAAATGCCCCAAGACATTTTTGTATGCCTCCTTTCCTCTGGATTTTTTTAAGAACAAAGTTGACTTATTTTTTATAATTAAATAAGATTACTGAAATTATCATAATTATAAAATGATATTTTTTGTTCCGAACTATTAAATATGTAGCCATTAAAATTTTAGTGTAACAGCTATACTGCGCCTGTCAGAATGAACTTTTATCCTCAAAAAGCTGCAAATCAGTTGTTTTCCAAACACATAAACAAAACAGCTAAACAGCTTATCCAGAATAGGGGTAGAATGGTAATTTATCTAGAATGAACTATTTTCGAAATGCACAAACCAAAAAGCTAGTCAGCTTATTCGGATAAGCTGCTGATCAATAGATTATCAGGATAAGCTGAATAAGTTGCAACCGCCCCAAATAAATCCTTAGAATTAAAATTGTGAATTTATTATTATTATTTATTATCTTAATAATTAAGAGCGCATTGAGGTTGGGTTAACGCTGAATCAGCCTCAATGGTATCTTCTAGACTAGCCATTAGTAATTATTTCCTTATCAAATAAAGAAAGTATTACATACATACCACACGATTCTTATATATTCACATATCTATGACCCAAAGTTTAATATTGACATTTATAATATTTTGATATCATAAATTTACACGTGAAAATATATACTTTACTATTAAAAAACATGATGATGATGATGTTAAATATTCAAGTAGTATGCATAAGAATTCTATGATATGTTTGTCAATGCTCTTTTATTGGTGCCACGTGGCAGCCAGTGTCAATTTTTTTATAGTCTATTTTGGCACACTGACTTGCATCCCAAAAATGAAAATCCTTCTAGTGCAAGTATGGACATTGACCAAAATCAAACTCAAAGATGTAGAGCCAAGCTGCAATGCATAATCCAACAAAGAAATTAACACATGTAATCTTCACCTCAACACATTAGAATCAAGACAAACATATTGTATAAATCGATCATAACATATGGTCAAAAAAAATATTAAATCAAAAGTAAATAAATTAGATGAATCAGGTTCAATCAAGAACAATTATCCCAACCTTTAAGTAAAGAGAATCAGCCACTCTTCTGAATTTTCAGTGGTGGTGGCAATGTTCCCAGCACAACATCCCACAATGAAGATGTGATCCCAAACCCTTTGGTCTGAATTCTGAAGTGATGATTAAGATGATAACGCTGATTAAAAGGAGAAGGAGAAGGAGAAGAAAATAAATTAATTAATTAATTTAAAAAAAAATGGAAATTTGTTCATGACTGGAACCAGAAGGAGAGTTGTTTGCAGTTCATACCTTGAGATTTTTAACTGGTAGGTTGGAAGGTGATCCATGGTGGAGATAGTAATGGGTGCAATCATAAATCACATATCCGAGTAAGCTACCGGAGAATATAGCAGGAGTGGCAGCAGGGGTTGACATAAGCCTAATTAAACCCCAAAACTGCAACAAAATTATTTAAGAAAAATGTCAAAATGGCCCCTGACTTTTTGCAGATGGGTTATTTTAGTCACAGGTTCTATAAAAATGTCAATTTAGTTCACAAATTTTATTAATATCAACAAGTAGAAAAATAAGTTAATCGGAGCCTATATATTCCTGTTATATTTCACATTATTGGTAGGTGCAATAGACCACTTAACTGGAACGCATAGAATAGCAGTTGCGGCAGGGGGGAAAACAAGGCGCAGACCATCCATTGGGTGCTTATGATGACATCCATGAAGCATATAATGCACTGTGTTTGTCCTGCACAGTGTTTAATCATGAAGTATTTTTTAAGTTTATTAAGAAATAATCCAAGGGAATAATAAAAAAAATTTATGGGGAATTTACATACAAAACATTCTATTCCTATGTATTTACATATCTAACCGCTAAA
>NW_018164586.1:182190-189260 GCF_001263595.1 Phalaenopsis equestris
TATATATATATATATGAATATTATAATAAAAATATCTATAATGATTCAAAAAAAAAACAATCAAATAAGGAGAAAGAGAAGCAATTCTTCTCTCTGCGCAAATATTACTGAATTTCATAAACATGATAGCTCCCACAACAATTAAACCCTAAATGGAGGCCAAAAGCAAGGAAGAAAGGCCAAGGAAGACACATTTCTCAAAAGCTTCATCAAAACAGAAACCAACCAAAAGAGAAAGTGACGAACACCCTCGATTCAGATTAAACGCAAAAAATCAAGACAAAAAAGAGAAATCCAAAAACTCAAAATCAAAACCCATGAAATCCTCCTCCTCCTCCTCCTCCTCCCCCTCCTCCTACTAAATTCTAATACTGAAAGAATTGAACCACCCTTCTCAATCCCTAACACCAATCCAGCCTAAAAATCAAAATGCGAGCTCCCGAAACCAAATTCCAATCTCCCAAATCAGTGAAATAAAAAAAATCTTCAAAATGTCCGAGCATGATTGAGAACCTAGTGAAGGAGAGATGCTTGTGCGCTCACCTTAAGAAGAGAGCTACGAGATCTGGGGATCGGGCTTCAGCTCTTCCCCTTCTTCCCGACAAACGAAGAAGAAGAGGAATGAGAGGCGGAGATCGAAGATGCCAGAAGGCGAAGAAAGGTAGAGAGAGAAAATGAGAGAGGCGATTATTTTCTATATTTTTTTTTGTTAAAATTATTGACAATTCTTAACTTCTATTGTTCGTCAATTTCTTTCTGGCTATAGAAAGCGGTTGGGACTCTCCGCCGTAACAGCCAGTTCAGCCTTGCGCTATACTTTGTGACGGAGGCTAACGGCGTTTTGAAACTGTCATTTGATAATATGCTAAGGAATAGTTTAATTCCATTCTTGGTCCTTATCTTTCTAAGTAGGGTGTAAACGAGCAGAACACGACTCGTTAAAAAATATCATTGTTCGTATTCGGCTAGTTTATATTTCAAATAGAAAAAGTATGTTCATGTTCGATTCGTTTGCTTAGCGAGCCGAACACGAGCTGTTTGCGAACAAAGAGTCATTTTGACAACCCAAGTCATGCAATCGTAGGATGTTAAGGGTTGGTAAAAAGATTTAAATCTTATTATTGATATTAAAACATCATTCAAATATAATTTAATATATTTTTATTCTATTTCTTAATTAATAATACATATATATATATAGTATTTTGAGCCAAAATGAGCGAACATGAAAAAACAAATATTTGTTCGTGTTCGGCTTGTTTGTATATCGAGCGCAAAAAAAGTGTTCGTGTTCGGTTCATTAACTTTGTGAATGAATCGAACACAAGCTTCTTAACGAGTCGAACACAAGCTTCTTAACGAGTTGTTTGAGAACAACGAGCCGTTTTGACAGCCGTAATAAAAAATGTCGAGGCTCTTTTTTTAAGGATAATTACATGGAGGCCACGCGAAACATTGATATTTACAAACTAAACATTGAAATGATTTTTTTTTAACTATCAAACTATTTCTGTGTGGCACTGCGAAAGTAGAAATTATTGCATCAGGTGTCTAACAACAGGGAGTCACGTGAAAATTTGGGCCCACTGACATACACAGTTCGGGTTCGGATTCGGGTTGCCACGTGGCTCCTTGTCATTTGACACTTGATACAAATTTGAATCAGGTGTACTGATGCATAATGTTTCATGCCAAAGCATTGAGAATTTGATAAGAATGGAAAATATGAGTTGGAGTTTTACCATGAAATTTGATATTTGAGTGAATTTGAAAAATGGATAAAAGAGGGCGGTTGATATGTAAAATAAAAAGTTTCATGTGATATGTATGTAATTTTCCCCTTTTTTGAGGAGCAATTAGAGATAGGTTTATCCATTTTTCAACTGCCCACTTAAAATCATTATTCTCGATAAAATATCACTACATATTTTTCATTTTTATCAAATTCCTAATTAGGGGTGTAAACGAGCCGAACACGAGTCGTGTTCGGCTCGTTTATATTTCGAGCTCAAAAAGTGTGTTCGTGTTCGGCGAGCTGGTCAGCAAACGAGCCGAACACGAGCTGGTCACGAACAAAGAGTCCTTTGAGCAACCCCAATCATGGAGTCATAAGACAATAAAATATCAATGCTTATGATGCTTAATTTGTTAATATCTCTTCAACCAGTCCTTACTCATAAAAAGTTATCTTCTAAGTTTATTGAGTACAAACTCTTACATGAGATCATACATGACCAATCATTGAACTACAAGTAATTTAAAGCATTGATTTCTTATAGTGTAGGTGTTATTCTTAATGAAAATATCACTACAAGTAATTTAAAGCATTGATTCTTGTAAAAATTGATCTTAATTTATTAGAACTGAATGAAAATATGACACTAAATAGGACACGATGGAGGAAAAGGATTCGTGTAGCCGACCTCACGCAGTGGGATTAATGCTTTGTTGTTGTTGTTGTTGTTGATGATTCTTATAGTGTAGGTGTTATTCTTATATTCTCAATATCATAAATTATTACTTTTAGTTTGAAATTACATAAATAATCAAAAAACCTAACTCATTTTAGTTTTGATGTGTGTAGAAATGTTCACGGCGATGAATTAATGAATTATTAGTGACGTACAAAAACTTAGCACATAGAGAAAATAACAAAAAAAGAAATAAGCAGAGGAAGACACCTCAATTTTTACGTGAAAAATTCTAGAAGGGGGAAAAAATTACAAGGCTTAGTCCAATTGAAATAATCCACTATGAATGGTGAGTACAAAAGTCACTATTCTCCTGAATTAGAAAAGATGGAGTTACAAAGTTGATCATTATAAGTGTACAAAAGTAGTTCGTCGATAATAACCAGTCTCTTTGTAAATAATAAAAATTAATTTTAAAATTAGCTCACAAACTCATAAGCAAGATGTGCAATGAGCATGTTGGCGCTTGAACTGTGATATGATGGTTGAGAGAGTTCCAGAGCATCACTTTGATCATCTTCATCCATTGAATCAGAATGTGTTGCTGTGGAATGTGAAATTGATCTACCACTTTCCCCCTACTTGACAAACCTCAAGAAACAACATGTTTGTTTACGCTTAAGCGTTCTATTACCTGTCATTTATGAAATTAAAAATACATATCAGATAATTTCCACGCATCAATAAAACATGAAAAAGAAAATGGACATCTACATACATACCACTAAAATTCCTATGTATTTACATATCTAACATCCAAATCTTTCATGTCACGTAAAATATACCATTACGAATAATAACATATGTGATTCCAATTAGCTCTCGTCTCCTAATATGTACTCATAAACCTTCATGTTCATCAAACTACTTACAAAAACATTAATAATTCAAAATTTGACTTCCCCCCTCTAATTTCTTCAAAGTAAACTAAGCTAAATCAATACATAATAATTTGTATTTCCTGCTCTAAATAAAAACAAGCGAAATCTCTCATATTCCCTGCTCTAAATGCAACCAACTGCCACATAATTGAAAAAATTACTTCTTCCGAAACAAATCAATCCTCAGGAGCTTATGAATATTTTTAAACTCATCTCATTTCGATGTGATATGAAAGATTTAAGCTATATGGATGTAAAATTAAAGTTTAGTTGTTACATATGTAAATACATTTGAATTGGGTGGGTTGCATGTAAATGTCCAAGTAACATCCTTGACCCAAAAATCATGAGTTCGTCATAAAGAAACATTCACTTAGCAAAAACGAAATTGGTCGACTTGTAGAATTTACATTTTACATTTATACTACTCAAATCTTTCGTATCACAACAAAAATACAACTCTTTTAACATTGAAAAAGCAAAATGCCTCTTTTCATTTATAGGAAAGGTGACAAATGTAAGAACTAAAGTTTATGTGTTTGATATGTAGATATATAGTAATTGAGTTATATATACTTGTAAAAATACATCTTTTCATAAATGAAAGTTTCCATTAGAAAACCTCTTGGCCATATTAGTTAACTATCTAGGAAAACCAAGCTTGGCACCTAACTTTTGATCAACAACAGTTCAAGACCAATGCTTGTAAAAATTATTAGTGAACAATGTATGTAAATAATTTATTGTGCTAATGAACACAAGCAAAAAAACACACACTCACACACAACCCATATATATGTACACACAACCCATATATAATGCCTCGATATTAAGAGCTCTTGATTGAAAGGTAAGGGTGCATTTGGGGCAGCATTTTGGCAGTGTTAAGTTTTTTTTTCTAAGAGTTTATGTTGTTTGTGGCAGCTTTGTGATGTTGTTCATAGAACCACCAACACAAAAATAAGTGTTTTTGGGATAAAGATCTTTATGTGAGGTCTGTCTTTCTTACATGCATTTTGACATATTCTTCTCGACTCTCCCCGCGTTAACCTTCCCACATTTTAGAACTCTCACTTCATTGCTTTGATTGTTGCTCTCCTTTCTGTTGTGTCTCTTTTTTAATGTATAAGAAAATAAACTTATAAGATTTTTCTATTCTTGTTCTCGTTCTCATTCAGGTTCAAATGCTTAAGGCTTGGTTCCTACCTCGCCTCCTCCTCTTCTTTTATTTAATTTTATGGTGCTTTTCCTAAGTGTCTTATTTTTGTTCAATGTAGGCTATGAAGCTTATGTTTTGCAAGTTTACGTTGAGTGATTTGTTCTCTTTGGGTCGTTGAGTACCTTTCGTTCTTAGGGTTTAACACGAGAAACTTCCATTTTTTTGATTTTATGCTAAGCAACATCATTACTTTGAGTTTATGCTGAAAATTTGGAATCAAGTTTGTTGATCTTTGGGCACCTAATGATAAGTTAGTCTTCTTTGTGTTTGGTATCATTTTATCTACCAGAGCTTGTGTTCTTCAAGCTTATGCTGAGAAGGTTATGCACTTGATGTTCATGCAAAGTGTCTTTTGTTGTTTGAGTTTACAATGAATGCCTATTGTGCTTCGGGGTTATATTGAGAGTTTCGTGTACTTCTAAGTTTATGACTGTCGAGAACCTTATAGTGTTCGGGTTTATGTTGTGTTTATGAGAAGAGCTTCATGTATGGATTGGGTGAATATGGTTAGTGTGAATTTTACATTTCATAAAAGAAGATTGTAAATTATAGTCAAACAGATTAATAGCTCTGGTTACTAATGAATTTTCTTTGAAGGGTAAAGCAATATCAATTTTTACACATGACTTGAGACGAGGATTGCATAGATACAAAATTTGCAAAATTTAATATTACTCTTTGAGATCCAATTGGAAAGTTTTTTTAGAAAGATGTATATACATATGCTTTATTTCTGTGTATTCATATATCAAGTTACAAAACTCTAGCATTACATGGAAAGCAAGTAAAAAACTGCAGCCAATCATACTAATGGCTTTGATTGCATTAAAGTATAAGACTTAAGTATTTATGTTATCGGGTTTTTTATGGTGTTCGCTTGCTACTCATTGATGGATGTCACCAAGGAAATATGTCATTTTAAGGGAAATGGCTGTGTATAATTTTAGCAAATTAGTCAAAATATTGGCAATGACCTTCACATTATAGAGTTATATACAACATCAATCTTCAAAGTATGACATTGAATATAAAAGTTTAGAGACAGAGCACATGTATGTTCCACATAAGGCTAAGGCTTATGAAAACAGAGTTGGTCAGCCAATAATGAATATCAAAGATGTTGAGGATCACCAAACTCAGGATGTTGAAGGTGTTGATATTATGGTTCAGCTAAGAGAACATATTTTGAATGTTTTAGTTGAGAAGTGCAATATCTATTGTTGGTTTTTTCTATTGTGTAATTTAAAATTTTACTTTTTCTTGAGAAACTTTTTCTTCTTTTCATTATGTGTTTTAGCAATGGTTCGTGAATTGGGTAGTTTTGTGGAATTCATAAGAAAATTAATAATTTTGTTGTGTTAAAATTGGTTTTTATGTTTTTTGTTTCTTGAGGTCTGTGATGAGTTGTATGACATAAAGGTTTCTTCTAGATGACCTTTCATACTGCCTTGTTTTTCAACATATACAAGTTTGGTAATAAACGCTTAAAGGTAACTTAGATCTCCATCTTTATAGGTCTTCCACTTTCTTGCAGTGGTTGATTATGCATTTCTTTATGTTGACTCTGAGCCCTTAGTTTTTTTACTTACTTTCCCGTATCACAAATATACTCCAATTTTTAAATTATAACTTTAATTATGTAATTTTGAGATTTAAACAAGATTATTTTAAGTATTAAACTTTGTATTCTTAGGAAATAAGAGCTCAAAGATATCTAATATCTTTTGTTATATGCCGCAACTGTGATATGTAATGCTTCATATTTACTTTAAGACGAGATGTTAACTATGAGAAAATATTCTATAAGTATCCCAGAAATAGAACACTTGACGATTGTAACTTTTTATATTGGTTGATGCTTATGAGGATCCATTTCAGATAGTGATCAAGTTTAGAGAGAAGCTTTGAAAAGAAAAAATTCTCCACAAGACTTCATCATTTGGACATAAAGAGTAAAATTGTTATAACATTAATTGTTGATATCGTAATTTTAATTGTTCAAGTTATTTTGTGTTACAAAATGTATTACTTTTAATGTTGTGTAATAATCTACCCTTGACTTTTTTTAAACTGCTAACATTTTTTTTTTCTTTTGTTTGAATTATTTCTGTGTGGACTTACAACTAACACATGTACATAAAAACATTATTGTTTTTTTCTCAAAAATAACCGCAACACAACAGATCATCCAAACATACATAGTGTTTGATCAACAACTATAACAACAACTTATCCTAAAAATAATTTTACAACCCTGAGTTCTTAACTAAGGCGACTAGAATGATTAAATGTTGGAGATTTTACATACATGCCACTGATTTTTTTGGTATTTACATATCTAAGTTTTTTGCAATTTTACACCCATAAATTTTATATGACATCAAAAATATAATTTCAAATTTAAAAAAGGCGAAATACAACTTTTTTGTGCATATAGGTAAGGTGACGCATGCACGGGTTCTCATATATATATATATATATATATATATATATATATAT
>NW_018164586.1:189309-206971 GCF_001263595.1 Phalaenopsis equestris
TACATACATACATACATATATACATACATACATATACATACAAATATATACAGATACATACATACATACATATACATAAATACACATGCATACATACATATACATACATACACATACATACATATAGATAAATACACATACATACATATACATACATACAGATAAAAATTTGAGTGGTAGGTATATAAATGTAAAAGTTGTGTAAGATAATAAAAACACAAGAATTGTGTGGCTTGCATATACATTTAACCCAAAATAAATAAATAAATAAATAAGTCCTTTTCGTGCAAGAACCCATAAAGCTAAACCCCACCCACCGACCAGATCACAACCACACGATCTGATCAGACGGTCACGAGACAAAAATTTGCTACGCTTCGAAGTCGAAATTTCCGCCTATTTCGTACGCCACTGTTCGGGAAAACAAAGCCAGCTTTTTGTCTGGCTATCCTCTTCCATTTCGATTGCAATTCCTTTCGGGTTCTCTTCTTCTCCCACCGAGAGGCAATTAGGGTATAATTTGTTATCTGCAGCAAGCTCGAGATGGCTCTCCTCCGATCCTATGTAAGTCCTTGATTCTTCTATGGCGGCGGGATTATTGAGTCAGTGGAAGCTGCTTGATTTTTCTTTTATTGTTTTCCGATCGTGGTATTTTGAATTTTGGTTGGATCGTGATCCTACTTTGTTTCTTTCTGTGCTGGAATTAGATGCTTTTTGAGTTATTGATTGTGGATTCAGCCGCCTTGGCTTGGCGGGGGCATTTTGTTCGGCGATGCAATTTTTTGTGCTTGAAGGGTGTTCTTACGTGATCAAGTTTGTTGTGGGAGTTTGGGAGGAAACTATTGGGCGGATGTTTAGGAGCGCTCTATAATAGGCGCATGTTGTGATTCTTGTAAATTGGCTTAATATTTATTGGGTGTGTCAAATTCTGCAAGCTATCTGGTTGTCAATTTCTATCTGTAAAATGAGTTGAATCGTGGAAACTATTTGGATGCAAGCATGAAGATTTATTATTAAATTGTTTACTGCTGCATACTCAAGTTCTTTAAATCCTATTGTTGCAAAGATTTTCTGAATCCGTGATTTAGGTTTAGATTTAATAAGTGGCACCAAATTCTTCTTTTATGAAGTTTGGGATTTAAGAAATCCTCAAACATAATTTTTGGCTGGTTTTAAGGTCAGTTGTACCTAATTCCTGGCGAAAATGGGGTACCAACAGTAAATGGGATAGATTTTTTAGCTATTTTCTGGTTAGAAAATTGAAATGTTCAATTTTCTCTTGATTGGTGGTAGCATTATTTCATGACTGTTGAGTTTGATGCATAATAATGACCTCTTGATAAATTCTTCATCCTGATGGCATGGAGGAATGCCATTATTATATGCCTTCTCTATTGTTGTGTGGTAAATATATTACTTTATGCACGCTAATTTTTTAAATTCAAAACATTTGTTGTTTAGTGAACCAATTGATTTTCTCTTCTTTTAAATTTTGGTGTCAGTATTTCCTGCCCCTTGAATATGAGGTATAGTATGGTTCTCTCGATGAATTATTTGTTAATGGTTTGGAGGAAGGCTGTTTTATATGTTCCCAATTGTTGTGGGGTAAATATATTAATTTATGAATTCTACTTTCTTATATCAAAAGAGTTAATTCATTGAACATTTTGTGTATGTTCACTTCGTGTTTAGATCAATTCAAGCAAG
Source organism: Phalaenopsis equestris (assembly GCF_001263595.1). NCBI lineage: Eukaryota > Viridiplantae > Streptophyta > Magnoliopsida > Asparagales > Orchidaceae > Phalaenopsis > Phalaenopsis equestris. Next base: position 191,017 of record NW_018164586.1, read on the forward strand.
ATTAGTGAATGCTGATGCTATCTTGTAATCCTGCCAGACTGGTCTGGATTTAATATAAATATTGTTTGTTGGAAAGGAGGCTAAATAGAAAGTAATTGAATTATTATTCATTGTGCTAGCAAGAATATGGGCTGTGAGGGAGTTCAATTATTATATTAAGAAAAGGATTCTGAAACAAACATTTAGTCTGGGATTAATAACATATTAATCAGTTAGGCTCATTCTCATCAAGCATGTATTGTCAGGTACATTGCTAACGGGAGTTAAATAGTTACTAAGCATCACATCGAAGCTGTTGAACTGTTGTCGAACCAAAAACAAATTGATGATTCCATTATTTATAGATTCCTAGTTAAGTACATATTTTAAGATAAGGAAATTTCAATTAATTATCTAATTACATTTTCTTAGCTAATTAGATGCTAATTATATTTAATTGGCTAGTTAAATTAGATTAGCTACTTGTTTTTGTCCGCTTAAGTACTAACTAGTTATTATTATTCTACATCTTCCTCAACTTTATTATATCACATTCACTATTTGTCATGGTATGTGAGAACTTTTGGCGCTGCTGTTTATTTAAAAATATTGGGGAATTTACATAGATATCACCCAATTTCTTTGTTTTTACTTATCTAACACCTAAACTTTACTTTTTTGCATTTATGCCACCCAAATCCAAAAATATATTGGTGTGGAAATACAAAGTAATTAGTGTTCTTCCCTTATCTTAAATTTTTTATTAAAAAATGAGTTTAACCATTAATGCATTTTGCCCAAATTTTGTCCTCTTTTAGTCCTTCCTCCCTAACAAGTGGTATCAAAGTCAATGGCTCAACTTAGATTGAATGGCTTATGAATTCTATGGATTTTGGTTGCTTTTATCATGGTTGCACAAGGTTTGAGAGCAGGTGACTCATCCAGGATTCTTGTGGTTGAGCAAGTTTTCGATGCATGAACTTGTTGATACTGAAAGAAAAAAACATTTCATTTGACGAATGTTGGCCGATCTGGAGTGCTCTCATGTGAGAGGAAAATTGTTCAAACACGTAATAATTTTAGTTTATTCCAACATGTGATAGTTAAAAAAATATGTTGATGTAGAAATACTAAGTGCTTTGCCCTCTTACATGGCCCTTACTTTTTGGATTGAAAATGAATTTGTCTCTAGCCAACTTTTGTTCGTTTTTGTTCAATCCTCTTTGATACTATTCCTTTTTTAATGTGTAATTACTACATCAAATTTGATTCATCAGAAAATATCTCTATTGATATATTGAAAACATTGTTGTTGAGTTTACTCAGTATGTAACACATTTTTCTGCTGTGAATTTATTCTTTGCAAGCTTTTTATTCATGGATCTCTATGAAGGATTTATTTCGAGGGATATCTATCCTATTTTGTTTCTTTGACTCTACTGAAAAAATGATTTGGTTTGAATTCATGTTATTTTGATATGCTATAATGTTCCACTATTCAATTTAAGCTCCTTGTTCGTTTGTTTTTAACCTATTTTGTTATTCTGGTATTCTCTTTATTCAATGTTACTGTTGTAGTTAATTAAAAATATTCTGCTCATTTGGCACATCTATAACCTTAAGGGATAAAATGCTATCTACTTTCTGTCAGCTAGAGAATCATCGTTTTGTTGTAGTTCATTTATGTACTTGGCGTCTAAGCCTGTTTGTCCTTTGCATTGTTAATCTATATCATTGAAAGGCTGTAAGCTCAAAGCAAGTAAAGACTTATGAAATAAAGTTGCAGTTGTTTGTCAAATGTAGGCCTTGAATTTTTTCTTTGCCACCTTTTCTATATGCACACTTTTCTTCTTTTTATCTTAAGGCATTTGTTAGAAATCCTTAAATTCTTGTGTCTTTAGCTGGAATTTTAAATCCTCTTAGATAAAAGTAAATTTAGCATAAATAGATTATGTAACTTGCTTGTAAGGTTTACTGGCTATATGGCCTAAATTTTGTATATGAAGCTGAAACAAATTTCAATTGTGCAATCATATATTATCTTTGTTTTGTGCTGTGATGTCATATTCTGGCACACAATTATTAGTACTGATGTTTTTTGTTATGTCGATTTGCTGATTACGCTTCAGTCTTGTTCATTATCTGGGATGGGTGTGGCTGATCACTGCAAAGACATATTCTTAGAGCTTCAAAGAAGGAAGACACATCGATATGTTATTTTCAAAATTGATGAGAAGCTAAAGGAGGTTGTTGTTGAGAAGACTGGTGGCACCACGGAGAGCTATGATGATTTTGTGGCTTCACTGCCTGAAAATGATTGCCGATATGCAATCTATGATTTTGACTTTGTTACCCAAGAAAATTGCCAGAAGAGCAAGATATTCTTTATTGCTTGGTAATCACTTCATTTTTGTTCAAACACTATAATTTATTGTTTTTATTTCTGCCGTATTCTGTGTGAATGAGGTATCACTTTCTGAAATAGTTGCATTATCTCTTAAGGTTCATAATATATATGTTGTTTATTTGTCCATCTCTTTGTGACATGAGCTTTAAACTATCATGTTTCTTCAGTCTAAAGCATAAAATGTCATCCATCATGTGCCTGGGCCTAGTATACTGTGTGATAAATATACTATTTTTGGAAGGGAAAAGGAACCTGTACTAAATTTGTGCATGATAATATCTGTAGATGGTAACATCAAATGTTCTGTTTTTTATTTCAGAGGCTGCAGCAGAATATGTCCTTTTATTGTTTAAGCGAATGTTTATAAACTATAAAAGAACATTACTTTTGTTAATCCTTCTCTTTATCGGATACTTATATGTATTCTTTCAATTTACCTTTCTTAATACCCATTATTCGTAGATGATGCATAAATGTTTTAAGAAGATGATTAGTTGTGGGGTCACGAATTTCAGCCGCCATATGCTTCTGTTGCATGGGGTTTTGGAGTTACTAGGAACCATTTCTTAGAGCGACTGTTGTCCTAATAAACTTTGGCTGTGATTTGCCAGGCAAAACTAAAAAATATGCTTAGTGATTCATGTACTTGACCTTAACCATGCTTAATGTTGGCAGTAATTGAGCATAATAACTACTTTGTATGCCTTAACAGTTCAGCTTAGACCGTGAAGTCCATTAAAGGTGGTTGTTAATTTACAAATTTGAGTTTTCTAGCGACTCTTCTGCCGATAAGCATGGAATTGTTTTATATGGACAGCTATATGGCATTCTCAAGAATTTAGATGCATCATTTATTAGTGTGATTCAAATTAAATAACTTGAAGCTTGTCATCAAGCTGCCTACTCTCATTTAAAGGGCTCTCTCATCATATAGAAAATAATAGGGGCAATACAAGTCAATATTTGAGTAATTTCAGCAATCAATTATAGCCTGATAAAGGATCTGTTATTGTATTCCTAACATACAAATATTTATAGCTATATTAATTAATTACATTGATTCTTCAAACTCCTTTTCAATTTAGACTGGGTTAATCCAAACTAATATTTTGCTAATCTTTGTTATTAATATTTGTAGCATATTTGCATTTGGCATACTTTCAAGATAAGAGAGTATCAGAACATTTACACCTTAGTACTAATACATCTAGATTTGCAAAAAGGAGAAGGCAAGATGCAATTCAAATTATCATCTTGGTCACTTCTTGTCTATATATAAATGTTCATGTTCTTATTGATTTTACTAAATATAGATTTTTCTTCGTTGTACTTGATATATAAAAATACTTGATGGCATATGAAGGAAGCGATCCACGCGTCTTGGAACATCTATGGAGGTTTTCATGGACTAAAAATTTTGTAATGATTCTTGCTTGATGCTCTTATTTCTATGTATCTTTCATTGATATGCTCATCAAGTTTCTTCACCAAAACTCCTAATTTTCTCACTTTGCCATGTTGAAGTTAATGAAATCAATGTTAACATGAACTCCATTAATTGCAATTTTCCTTTTTTAACATGTCTTCTATATATAAATGGTTTCATACGGTCATGTTTATGCTCATGGTCTCATTTTATAGAACCTAACACTGAACCAGGTCCCCATCCATGTCACGAATTCGAGCCAAGATGCTTTATGCGACATCGAAGGCCCGATTCAGGTGGGAGCTAGACGGAGTCCACTACGAGATTCAGGCAACAGAACCTAAAGAGATGGGCATTGAGGTTCTAAGGGACCGAGCACATTGAATCAGACTGGGTAAGCTTTCCTGAAGCCCCTTTTTTTCTGCCACTTATGAATCAGCCCCTGACCCAGTTCTGTGGGCTGAGGAATGGCTCCAACAGTGCTCTAGTGCAGTACAGATGCTTACAAACTTCTTATGCTGCTTTAATATTTGTGTATTTTATGTATATGATGGATATGGATTGGGTTTTTAAACCCCTTAGAGACTAAAAAATAAAATAAAATACTCTTTTTTATTTGTATTTGTCTACTCATCCAAATATCCTTTATTTATTTTGTTTTTTTTTTTTTTTTGTCTAATTTTAATTTTTGTTTGATATGGAGAGGGGTTGTTTGGAAGCTTAGCTAAGCTAAAATAATCATGACTAGGGTTTTTCTGTGCATTGTAATAGCCATCACCTTGTAAACAGAATGTTGTGATGAAGAGGTAGTTCGCCAAAGATCTAGAGGTAATCTCCTGGCTAAAAGAATTTTCTTTTTGGTGCTTATAAAAGCTTCACCTGCCCCAATAGCTGATTTGTCTTCATAAAAACTCAGAATTATTTCTTGCTTATGACCCTTATTAAAGAATATTGGATTATTGCAAGGTTTTACAAAACTGATTCACTTTGCTAACTAGATAAGTCATTTATCTGGAAACGCGAACCGTGGGGTTCGACTCGCGTTCCGCGTTTAATGTAAAAAACCAACTTTTTTTTTGGATATGCTGCTTAAACGCAGTTTTTAAACGGTGAGGCGACGTTTTGAAAACGCCTCCACAACAGATAAGCCACCCCAAATGGAGCATAATTCTTTGTTGTTCGGCCATGCTTTTGAGCAAATGTGCTCATCTTCTCTATGGTGTAGTTGGGACATTGAAGATGTAGAAAGATGAAGTTTTTAGAGGATAAGAATGATCATATGTGATCTTAGTTATGGACTACTGGAGGTAGTGGAGGGGTCTTAGCCATTAGTATAGTTGATTGATGGTTATTTGTATTTTATGAAGGTGGATGATGCTCACATACTATCTTGAGAAATGACTAGTCCTTCAAATTTAACTTGTTGGATTCAAATTTGTTCGGGTTGTTATTAGAAACTCACTAACAAATATATAACAAACCTCATTAAAGTGAAAGAGATTGAATTAGAGAGGTCATGGGATTTTGCTAGATCTTTCTTATTTAGTATAAGCCGATGCAACTTGAGTTAATTGGAATATGTTAGAATATGAACCTTATCTTATTGTTGTGATGGTTTTGATGTTCAACACACCGTGAGATAATACTTGAGTAATACAAATAAATTATATAACAAGGCTTGCCAATATTTTTTCTAAAATAAGGCTAGCTAAGTGATAACTGGATAATTACATGATAACTCTAAAGAGCTCTAGGATGGGATTCTTGAGAAGATGTTTCTATAATCTATGTTGTTTGGTTTGCCTAGGTACCACTGGTGATTGCTTGTAAACTTATTGTTTCTTGTTGCATTGGTTGAATCAATTGTTGGATTGCTTGGTTTGCTTTTAGAGCTTATTAGGTGATGTTACTTGCAATGCCTTTTAGAGCTTATTAGGTGATGTTACTTGCAACGCACCTTATAGTGGAGGGGTTTTAGTTAGAGCTTATTAGGTGATGTTACTTGCAATGCCTTGGTGACACTCTGTGTTACAATCTTCACGCGGGTCGCCAAGTGGGTGCTCTAATAGTCTCGGTAGGTTGAGTGAAGTCAACAAGGTTATCGTTAGGCAAGTGAAAACCCACGGGGCTTGGAACAACCTCTATAGTGGCTTTCAGGCCTTTTCTTGTATAAGTAATGACAAAACTTCATCTCCTTGGGGCCATTATATATAATTAAAAATTACCCATACAAATTGAAATACACAAATTAACTAGATAATTATATAGACGTTATATAAATTATTGTAGTTATTTGTGATAAATAATAATTTAAAAAAATATGTCCTATTACCCCATCATATGATAACAAGAAATATCACAATCTGGGTTTGGAAGGCGGTACATTGTGCCAACACGGGGTGTGATGAAAGAATGTGAATCGATTTTGTATTCACAAAAGCAAAATTATATGCAAGGAATATAAATAATAAAAATGAATAAGATTGATAAATTTTATTTCACTAATTCAATTGTTGCAATGAAAGAATAACCAAGAAATAAAATGGCATCTACTAAAAGTAACAAGGAAAAATGATAACTACAAAAGTAAAATGACTCAAAGCCAAGAAAAATAAAATCAAATTTAGCAAATAACTAATATTTATTAAAGCATAAATAGCAAGATACTGGGACATGCTGTATGGGAAATAGATAAGAGTGAGCTATTATTATTATTATTATTATTATTGTTATAGTTATTATTATTATTATATATGCATATTTTTATTTATTTATTTATTTATATTTATATTTTTGTTATCAATTTCAGTTCATTTTATATCTACATTTTTAAATACTTTGAAGTGAGGAGATATTGGTCAACCCATGAAAATTCAATAATTTCTTATAGAGTCATTATTCTCTGGGCCCATTGGCCCGTCTAGCTAACATTTTAAAAAGTTGTGTCGACTTACACACAATTATTTATATTTCAAGCATGATTATCACAGGATTGAAATCTACTACAATTAATAAGAAAGATGTGTAAGAAAAAAAATACGATTATAAAATTTAATGTAACATGTTGAGATAGGTGCAACAATAAATTAGGATAAATGTGCTTAGGAAATTTACTACCCACGTTAATTATGCAAGTATATGTGTCAATCAAGTAATATTTATATTTTGAGTTATCGATCTCACAAAGTACTCGGTTAAATCTTTAAACTAATCTAAATATTAGTCTACAAATTCTTTAGTTTAATACAAATTTTCTAATTTAAAATATTTTCTAAAATTTCTAAGAATTTAAAGTGAAGGTTAATGGTCTTACTGTTGCTAATGTAAGAAAATCTCATTTGAATTGAATTTTATTAAAATTCTATCTTCAACCACTTCATTCTTCTTAATTTGTTGACAATAATGGATTATTACTTTTTAAACTCTTTTGATACGTAAGAAGCATTAAAGTCTCATATTATGATTAAGTTCTCTTAACCCTACAAAGACTCCTAAGAATCTATATTCTCCTTTGTGATTGCAATCTCTGAATAATAATATTCCTGTTCTAATAAACTAATTAATATTTTAACTTAATTACTCTTATAGTTTTCCTTTGATAATCTTAGATCACAATTTATTTTAAAAAGTCAAATAACTAATTTGACTATAACGTAAGGCTAAAAGCTTAAAACATTAATATGTCATGCATTTACTTTAGGAATCCCACAATAAATGAACAAGGAACTTCACAAACCAATTCAAAGTCGAAGAATAATTTAATTTTTGCTCATGAGTGCGTTAAATTACAAAGAATACATTGATAATAAACAAGGTTTACAAATGAGGAAGGAAAAAAAAAACACACTGATAGATCTCTTCTCGTTCCAAGCTAATAATCTTTCATAATATGCTTCTTCATTTATTTCACCATCACACCACTCACTATGATGTGTACTGCTCACAACACTCCCAAAAGTCTCCCTCAATACTCGAGAATACTTTTTATATAAAAATCCCTATTTTCAAATTGTTAAAAATGTCAACATCATGTCAAAACCACCTAAAGCCAGCATAAGGAACTAGGGCACTGTGATGTGGCATCATGTTAGTCCAGTGGGCGTTAGGGCATTATATTTGGGCATCGTAGTATTGTTTGCTAATGTTGTAAAAGTTGGTCACGACGTAGTGTTGATCAAAATTTAATCCATGGGCATTGTTGATATGGAATTAGAGCATTAGAAACATGACATCGTGTCTCTGTTCGTTAGGGTTTGGTGTTGAATTGCGAAAGTTTAGGCTCTATGATGTTGTTCAACTAATATTACTGTTGCTAATGTAAGAAAATCTCATTTGAATTGAATTTTATTAAAATTCTATGTTCAACCACTTCATTCTTCTTAGTTTGTTGGCAATTATGGATTATTACTTTTTAAACTCTTCTGATACCTAAGAAGCATTAAAGTCTCATATTATGATTAAGTTCTCTTAACCCTACAAAGACTCCTAAGAATCTATATTCTCCTTTGTGATTGCAATCTCTGAATAATAATATTCCTGTTCTAATAAACTAATTAATATTTTAACTTAATTACTCTTATAGTTTTCCTTTGATAATCTTAGATCACAATTTATTTTAAAAAGTCAAATAACTAATTTGACTATAACGTAAGGCTAAAAGCTTAAAACATTAATATGTCATGCATTTACTTTAGGAATCCCACAATAAATGAACAAGGAACTTCACAAACCAATTCAAAGAAGAAGAATAATTTAATTTTTGCTCATGAGTGCGGAAAATTACAAAGAATACATTGATAATAAACAAGGTTTACAAATGAGGAAGGAAAAAAAAAACACACTGATAGATCTCTTCTCGTTCCAAGCTAATAATCTTTCATAATATGCTTCTTCATTTATTTCACCATCACACCACTCACTATGATGTGTACTGCTCACAACACTCCCAAAAGTCTCCCTCAATACTCGAGAATACTTTTTATATAAAAATCCCTATTTTCAAATTGTTAAAAATGTCAACATCATGTCAAAACCACCTAAAGCCAGCATAAGGAACTAGGGCACTGTGATGTGGCATCATGTTAGTCCAGTGGGCGTTAGGGCATTATATTTGGGCATCGTAGTATTGTTTGCTAATGTTGTAAAAGTTGGTCACGACGTAGTGTTGATCAAAATTTAATCCATGGGCATTGTTGATATGGAATTAGAGCATTAGAAACATGACATCGTGTCTCTGTTCGTTAGGGTTTGGTGTTGAATTGCGAAAGTTTAGGCTCTATGATGTTGTTCAACTAATATTATGGTGTTAGGCTAACTGTGTTCGGGTGCTTCAAACTAGCACTACAGTTCCATGATCTCGAGTTTCTGTCCGCAAATTCCAAACTCATGCACTGGGGCACTATTCCATTGGTGATGTGGTGACGCCACAATGCTATCAGTGTAGTGTTGGGGCGTTTGTCTATAATTTTACACTTTTTCTCCCAATAAAAATATAATCAAAAGTGTAGGAAAAACTATAATTAACTATTCCACTTTGAACACTCATCGCAAGACAATATGTCTTCTTGATATGTCCTGCAACATACTAATTTTTTTTATATTTAATATTTTTTTATGATATTGCATTTTAAAGGAAGATTTTTTTATGTCTTTTGTTGCAGGTATTAAAGGTAGGAGAATTGGAATGAATTGGAGAAAAAATGGAGCGAAAAGGAGACTGATGGAGCACAGAAAGAAACATTGAACTGGCACAAGGCGCTAGCTTCTAGCGCCATATATGGGTTGAGTGCGGAAAATTACAAAGAATACATTGATAATAAACAAGGTTTACAAATGAGGAAGGAAAAAAAACACACTGATAGATCTCTTCTCGTTCCAAGCTAATCATCTTTCACAATATGCTTCTTCATTTATTTCACCGTCACACCATCACTCACTACGATGTGCACTGCTCACAACACTCCCAAAAGTCTCCCTCAATAATCGATAATACTTTTTATATAAAAATCCCCATTTTCAAATCGTTAAAAATGTCAATATCATGTCAAAACCACCTAAAGCCAGCATAAGGAACTAGGGCACTGTGATGTGGCATCATGTTAGTCCAGTGGGTGTTAGGGCATTATATTTGGGCATCGTAGTATTGATTGCTAATGTTGTAAAAGTTGGTCTCGACGTAGTGGTGATCAAAATTTAATCCATGGGCATTGTTGGTATGGAATTAGAGCATTAGAAACATGGCATCGTGGCTCTGTTCGCTAGGGTTTGGTGTTGAATTGCGAAAGTTTATGCTCTACGATGTTGTTCAACTAGTGTTATGGTGTTAGGCTAACTGTGTTCGGGTGCTTCAAACTAGCACTATAGTTCCATGATCTCGAGTTTCTGTCCTCAAATTCCAAACTCATGCACCGGGGCACTATTCCATTGGTGATGTGGTGACGCCGCAATGCTATTAGTGTAGTGTTGGGGCGTTTGTCTATAATTTTACACTTTTTCTCCCAATAAAAATATAATCAAAAGTGTAGGAAAAACTATAATTAACTATACCACTTTGAACACTCATCGCAAGACAATATGTCTTCTTGATATGTCCTGCAACATGCTAATTTTTTTTTATATTTAATATTTTTTTGATGATATTGCACTTTAAAGGAAGGTTTTTTCATGTTTTTTGTTGCAGGTATTAAAAGTAGGAGAATTGGAACGGAGAAAAAATGGAGCGAAAAGGAAACTGATGGAGCACAAAAAGAAACATTAAACTGGCACTAGGCGCTAGCTTCTAGCGCCATATATGGGCGCTTAGGCGCCGGACTTTACCAAAATTTCTGAGAAGATGGCACCCTGACACCACATACTAGCACCTAGGCGCCAGTTGTTTTCTGAACATGCATACAGTCTTCTTTAAACAACAATTTCAAGGGCAGAGTATCATACTAACATATTGTAATAAGTTTGAATGATTAACCAATAGGGCAGAGTATGGTGTGGACACTTACTTAGGAGTTCCTTAAATCTTTCCCAGGTTTTGTATATTGATTCCCCATTATACTGAAAAAATGAGATAATATCGTTTCTAAGTTTAGTAGTCCTTGAAGGTGGAAAATACATAGATAAGAATTTCTGAGTTAACTCCTCCCAATTTTTAGTAAAGCCAGGTGCTAATGAGCAAAACCAAATTTTAGCCTTATCCCTTAGTGAGAAATGAAAAATCCTTAGTCTAACATCATCTTTTGACATGTCGTTATAATGAAATGTAGCACAAAGTTCTAAAAAAATTGATAAGTGAAAACAGGGATCCTCCGAAGGAGTTCCCCCAAATTAGTTGTTCTGCACTAGTTGGATAATTGATGGATTCATTTCAAATGAGTCAGCTTCTACAACAAGTGCTTGTATACTTGAGTGAATTTCTATTGTAGGATTTACATAATCCCTCAATCATTATGATGATTTTCTAAGCTATTATTTTGAATGTTTTCCATTTCCATTTCTCGTTTTTCATATCCTTTCTATTTTTTTCTTTTTTTTCTTTTTTTCTAACTCGTGATCATAATGCACAAGTCCTGCAGATCCTTTGTTTCACATATGCAACACAACAAAAAGTACATTAACAATTAAACAAAGAAAATAATTAATATATTCAACATAACAAAACATTTTCACAAACACCTTGTTTTTCACACAAAAAAAATTTCCACAACACTTTCATACAAAAAACACTTTTCACAAAAAAGTAGATTTTACGACACTACAATTTTATAAGTCTAAGCTTAATTACTTCAATCAAAAATCTCCTAAAAGTCAAGATCAACCGTTACGATCCCCGGCAACGATGCCAAAAACTTGATCCCGATATTCTTTTTTATATGTTGATTTTAAGTTCACACCACTACTTAAAGATTTTAATCCCTAGTAATGACACCAAAAACTTGATCCCAAGCAAAGTAAGATTTCAATTATATTTCTAGAGATTCTATGCAAGCATACCTATCATTATCAAGTAATATAAGACTTTCTGATTAAGCCTCAAATATTGATCTCATGAGGAAGCGAGGAAAGATGAATCTACTATAATTAGTCCTTAGTTTGTAATGTCGATTAAAATGATATTTTATCTAGCAACTACTTCTAAATGTGAATGTTAATTGTAATGATGGTTACTATTCCTAAATATAATTATTAATTCTAAAGATAACCCTTTCTGGATGAATTGGTTTAGAGAATTTGTAAAGGAATAAGATACATTAAATATTGTATGTGACTGAATTGGATAATGTAAAGGAATGAGATACATTTAATATTGTATGTGCCTTCTCTACCCTCAGTCAAGTGTCATAGAGAATCGTTGGTTAATCTTATGTTTAGTCTTTAAATCTATGGTTAAGCTGAGAGGATACTGACTCTCACTCCAAAGCTCCCACTTCCCTTCCCCTGAATGCTAACTCTCTATTTAGTTCTTAAACACTAAGACCCAATTGGGGATTTTAGTCTGTCACCCTATAATCTCCAATTCTTCACCCAGTAATATATATATTTCCCTATTTATTTGCACTCAAGCCCCAAGAACTTCACCATCCATGGAATTTGAATGTGGTTCCACTTTGTTGAGAATTACACCGCCCTCTCTTGTCTTAATGCAATTACAACAAATTTTAGCACTACAACGGATCCTTATTGCTTCTTATAATGTAAATGAAGTGCAAATAAAAATCATCACATTTATAATTGAAACTTTTTGTAGCATGCATCCCAAAATCCTAAACATGAATTATACTCATTGCAAAAGAAAAGTAAAAGGAAAATAATGACATTATTCTCTCATGTCACTATTTCTTAATAAGAAGAAATAGTAAGAAAAACACATCACAAAGCATGAAGAAAACACAATAGAAAACTTCATTTCATCAGAGCAAATCAACTAAAAAATTGTTTAAAAAATCATGAGATAATGAAGACGAAAACACGATGAAAAACTTCATTAAATCAAAGCAAATCCAATAGATATGTGTTTACAAAATCATAAGATAATGAAGAACACAATACTTAGCTTTTTCCCCTTGAAAGAAAGATGAAAATCTCTCCCACAAAGTCTCCTGTTTATCCGTGCAATGTTAAAACATTCACTTACATATTCTCTCAAAATCCCCTCACCAATCCCTCCAAAAAGGTAGAAATCTACATTTCTACTCATATTCTAAGATCTCTAAACATTCTCCACGTTTTTCTCTTCACACACACCACTTTTTCTGACATGAAAGCACTCAATTATAGTGTAGGGACGAATTTCCTAAGAGATGCCTCAAGAAACCTTCCAAAAAGCGTCCAAATACATTGAATCTTCTAGAAATTTGTCCAGCATCAAACTGTCTTGGGCGCTGTTGGCGGCGTCGGTGCCATTTTCACGTCGCTCTCTTCACTCTGGCGTCAACGGCGCCCACCTTGCGCAACTCCACCATTTTGCTTTGTTTGGCTCCGTTTTAGCTTTATTTCGCCCCATTTCAGTTATGTTACATTCCTAACAGATAGACCTACAAAATAAGCATAAAAATAATATTTCCTTAAAGTGTAATTTCATTCAAAAATATGTGAGAAGTGTAAAAGAGATTAAGCATAGAAAGATATATTGAAATGTGTCAGGAGAGAATTTTCTTTCTTGCTCTTGCTCTTTTTTGCTTCAAATTGCACCGTTTTTGCTTTTTTTTTTTCTGAGACCATTTTTGCTCAATTTTTGCTAAAAGCCCATTTCTTGTCCCTGAAACAAAAAATATGCAAAATACCTTTCTTTAAGGTGTAGTATCATTAAAAATCATTAAAATTGAGCATGAAATATATATGAAAAAGTAGTCATTTTTTAGGCGTATCAAAATCCCTCAAACTTAACTGTTACTTGTCCTCAAGTAACACATTTACTACATAAAAGTTATGACTAATGGTAGAGAGTTTAACTTCTAAATTTCTATAATTTGGTCTACTTAATATAATATCACAACTTAAGAAAAAATTTTAACAACTTGAGTCAAAACTAAAAGTATAAGAACATATAGCAGTCAAGTTTAAGATTTCCAATTCTCTATTCATTTCAAGAAGAATTACAATTTGTCATATTAAAGTCACTTAGAATATCTATATGAAAAAGAACTTCATGAGAACTTTATTAGTAAGGATACTAATACACAAATACAAGTTTAAAAAAATGTAATAAAACCTTCTTCCTCAAGTTGATTCAAGTGAAGCCAATTTTTTATTAGACATCTCCTCAAGCTTCTCCTCACATACTTTTCTTTTCTTTTTCTCTTTTTTTTTTAGGATCATTTTTAATCCTTTCATTTTTTTTTTCTTTTTCATGTGAGGATTACTATATCTGGATAGCCTTTAATAATTTTGAACTTCACTATCCTCTTCTTAAAATTAAAACTTTTCACATTCCTTCACTTTATAAATTCATATTAATTTTGAAGATTTTTCATAAAGTCGCATTCTTTTCTTCTTATATGAAACTCTAAGATTCTTAATATTTCAAAAATATAATTTCCTTTACTTTAAATAGAAAAAGCATAGTTTTATTCTTTCGTACTAAATATCTTAACTCTAGAATCAACTTTCATTACTGAAAACTTTTACTTAAGTCTACTATATATTTAGAAACACAAATATAGTTCTCTAAAGTTAGCCTCTAATACCAAAGGTTATGTTAAATTAAATTTTTAAAATATAGCTAATTGAGAACAATAAAATTTAGTTTCATTATTTTAAAGAAATTTTTCTTCCTCCCAAACTTAAATTTTTAAATATTTTGCAATCAATTCCGTAAAATGTAACAGGAAGAAAAAGTAAAAGTTGAATCCACTAACTACTACAACATCCTATCAAATTCATATACATTCATAATCAGGATAGAATGACTGCACGAGAAAGTAAATCTAGCTTAAAACATGCTTTCAATAATATTAAATTAAAAGGAAGTCTACTCACTTTAAAATTTTATTTTTCTTCTTACCCCTAAACTTGATTTTTAACATGTATAGTATTTAGTGCAGAAAATATAAGTAGAAGAAAAATAGTTTAGAATTTCTATCTACCAAAAATGTCTATAAAAAACATCTACAATTATTTATCAGGATAGAAAACATGTAGTAGAAAGTAAATCTAAACTAAACTTGCCATAATAAAATTAACTAAATAAAAGTCTAACTGGCATAACATGTATCTGCATTGGATATAAAAATGTTCTTCAAGTCTTATAAAATTGTAACACAAAACAAACAAACAAATAAGATAAATGAGGTCAAATTTTCCTCCATCACCTCACATCTCGCTAACTTACTTCTATTTTTTAACGGAATCACTACACAGATAAATAAGATACGTTTTAAATATTTTAGAGTTTAAACCCATGGACAAGATTATCTCTAATACATTGGATCTCGAGCACAAACCTCAAGCATCACCTTATCTTATTAAGTATGCACCTCTAACAGTTATAAGGGTAGTATAAGATCAACCACATGTTGCTCATCAAGTAGGTTAATGACCCTATCGAAGAAAACAAAGTCAGAAAAAAAGAAGTAACAAAATTAAGATGGAACTGTCAGTGTTCAAATTCAATATGTCTCTAGTAAAACTCAAGTCCAAGTGAGACCCGAGTCATAGTGGACTCGTCAATCCATTTATTATAAGAGATTAACCAATTCTAGCGATAATAAGAAGTTAAGGAATCATTTCCCTCATGACACAGACAAAGATCAAATCAAAGCATTAACAATCTAAACATCCACGAATCATCAATCAAAATGATCAATCCATACTAAATCAAACACAATACAACAATAATAATCATAACTCTTAAGCATACTAAATCAAACCACACAGCTAACTATGGGTTGCCTCCCATAAAGCGCTTGGTTTAACGTCACTAGCCCGACAAATGATTCCACCTGGATCAAAATTCCAATTAAGTAATCTTTGATCAATCGATCATTCTTTTCCAGATCCAGAGATTCTTATAAAGTCCTCGAATTTAAAATTTTCTTTCAGCTCTTCCTTTTTAGATTGATTTATAGCATTATTCCTCATATTTCCTTTTAGATTTAATATTTTTCTATTAATTTTCTCAATTTTCATATTAATATCATTCTTAAAATTTATAA
>NW_018164586.1:207509-216790 GCF_001263595.1 Phalaenopsis equestris
GTAGATGAATTCTCTAAATAGGTAGGCTTTAAAATTGTATGGGGTATATTCATTTTAAGTTCATGAGATTTTTCAACATATGGAATTAAAAGTTTATTATTTTCGATAACGTCCATCATTTTGCACCTCTTCTGAACATACATACAATCTTCTTTAAACAACGTTTTAAACTCATCATGAAAGTCCATTTTGATCTCATCTGTTAACTTACTCTCAAATCTTTTTTGGAAATGATTTTTACTTAGATAATCAATTTCATCCATCCAAAAACAATTATCATCTTTTCTCTCAGCTAGATATTTCATTGTCTTTAACACATCAAAAGTGACTTCTTGGTCATTAATATTCATAGTTAACTCTCCTTTTTACAAATTTATCATAGCATGTCCAGTAACAAGAAAAGGTCTCTCCAAAATAATGGGATTTTCTTTATCTTCCTCCATATCTAATACAATAAAGTCTATAATAAAGATAAATTTATCCACTTTAACAAGCACTTCTTCTATAACCCCTCTTAGATAAATGATAGACCGACCAGCCAACTGAAGGGTTACAATAGTAGGAGAAATATCGACTAAATCTAACCTTCTAAATATAGATAGAGGCATCACATTACATCACATTAACGCATCACATTAACGCTCACTCCTAAATCACATAAAGCTTTTTCACATAATCTTTCTCCAATTGCATAACGAATTGTAAAGCTATAAAAATCTTTAAGTTTCCGAGGAAGTTTTTTCTGAATTATAGCGATGCACTCCTCACTTAATGCAACTGTCTCGTAATCCTTAAATTTTATTTTCTTATTTAATATCTCCTTCATAAACTTTGTATAACTTGACATCTGTTTCAAAGCTTCAGCGAAAGGAATATTTATCGTTAACTTCTTAAGTACTTTCATAAACTTTGAAAATTGTTTATCCAACTCTTGATGTCTAAGTCTTTGAGGAAATAGAGGTGGCAGTCTTTCAAAATTGATTTTAGTTGGATATATTAATTTTTTCAGACCCTTGGAAACATGTTCTTCAGGTCTTCTAGTTTCTTTTATTTCTCTCACAATTTCTTTCTCTTTTCTAACGACATCCTCTATCTCTCTTCCACTTCTTAATTGAACAGCTTCTACCTGTTCACTATTGTCCTCTGGTTGATCTTTCTTTAGGGTTGATCTTAGTGTTGCTACGAAGTGTTCCTTGGGGTATATTGCTAAGTGAATTATCAATTTTTCCCAGTTTATTCTCTATGTTTCTAATCACAACATTTTGACTTTGCAACTGATTTCCCATTTACTCCACTTCTTTTATAGACATCTTCTTATACTCAAATTGTCAATCATTTTTAGAGTCCAATGAATGTGAAGGTTTATAATTTGTGTTCCCATGTTCATTCCAACTTCCATTAAGATGTGCATGATTAATTTCCCATTGTTGGTTTCCACCCCAATTAGTGTGATTCTAGTTAAAATTAGGATGGTTCTTCCAACATGGGTTGTAAAAGTTAGAATACGAGTTGTTTATGGTATTTAAGTCTCATATGATAAGTTAGAATCAATCATATGCCCTAATGAACTTTCCTCACTTACTGGAGTAATTTGAGGCAGTTTCATTCCAAATTGGTCCAACTTCCTTGATATTGCAGCAACCTGAGATGCAAGAATTGCAATCGCATCTGTACATGAACATTGGTTACATTTTTAGGATTTACCCTTGTAGAGGGCCATTGGAATTTATTTGTAGCCATTTCTTCAATTAACACATATGCTTTATTAAATGGTTTTGACATTAATGATCCCCCAGCGGCAACGTCAATTGTAAACCTAAGGAATTCTACTAACCCATTGTAAAAAGTTCGAATGATTAACCAATCGGGCAAAACATGATATGGAAACTTTCTTAGGAGTTCCTTAAATCTTTCCCAAGCATCATATATTGATTTCTTTATACTGATAAAATGAGATAATATCGTTTCTAAGTTTACTAGTCCTTGAAGGTGGAAAATACTTAGGTAGGAATTTCTGAGTTAACTCCTCCCAATTTTTAATAGAGTCAGACGCTAATGAGTATAACCACATTTTAGTCTTATCCCTTAGTGAGAAAGGAAAAAGTTTTAGTTAAAAAGCCTTAGTCTAACAGCATCGTCTGACATGCTGTTATAACAAAATGTAGAACAAAGTTCTAGAAAGCTTGATAAGTGTAAATATGGATCCTCCGAAGGAGTTCCCCCCAAACTGATTGTTTTGCACCAGTTGGATAATTTTAGGATTTAGTTCAAATGAGTCAGCTTCTACGATTGGGGTTTGTATACTTGAGTGAATTTCAATTATCGTAGGATATACATAATCCCTCAATGATTTATGATTATTTTCCAAGCTATTACTTTTAATGTTTTCCATTTCCATTTCTAGTTTTTCAAGTTCTTTCTGTTTTTTTATTTTCTGTCTTTTTTCTAACTCGGGATCATAAGGCACAAGTCCTGCAGATCCTTTACTTCACTTACGCAACACAACAAACAATAAATTAACAATTAAACAAACAAAATAAAAAATATATTCAACACAATAAAACATTGTCACAAACACCTTGGTTTTGACACAAACAGTTTTTTCACAACACTTTTTCATACAAAAAAAATTTTACACACAAAAATAGTTTTTACGACACTGCAGTTTTCAAAGTCTAAGCCTAATTACTTCAACTAAAATTCTTCTAAAGTTCTTACCGAAGCTTCCCCGGTAACGGCGTCAAAAACTTGATGCCCCTAGCGTGCGCTATTTGTCTACGTGTTTTATGTCTGTTTAAATCCTTCGTACAGTGCTAAAAACTTGACCCGTCCTGAAATTACACAGTAATTTAGTTTTCAAAAATATGACCAATAACTTGACCCAATTTATATTAAGTTGTTAATGTGCAAAATTGAAATGTTATAAAATATAGCAAATAGTTCACACACTATGGGTTCTATGTAAGTGCACGTATCGCTTCAAGTAATATAGGACTTTCTGATTAAGCCCCAAATATTGATCCCATGAGGAAGCGAGGAAAGATGTCCTTAGTCAAATTTCAGTCTACTACTATTAGTCATTAGTTTGGAATGTCGATTAAAATGATATTTTATCTAGCAACTACTCCTAAATGCGAATGTTAATTGTAAGGATAATAACTATTCCTAAATGTAAATATTAATTATAAAGATAACCCTTTCTGGATGAATTAGTTTGGATAATTTTAAGATGTTAAAAATTATTATTCTTATAAAGTGAATTAGATAATGTAAGGGAATGAGATACATTAAATATTGTATGTGCCAAATAGGAGCAATTTTAATTCTCTACCATCAGTCAAGTGTTATAGAGAATCGTTGGCTAATCATAGGTTTAGTCTCTAAATCCGTGGTTAGGTTGGGAGGATACTGACTCTCACTCCTGAGCTCTCACTTTTCTTCCCCTGAAGGCTAACGCTCACTATAGTTCTTAAACACTAAGACCAAATTGGGGATTTTAGTCTGTCATCCTAGAATCTCCATGAACTTCACCATCTATGGAATTTGAATGTGGTTCTATTTTGTTGAGAGTTACACCGCCCTCTCGGATCTTAATGCAATTACAACGAATTTTAACACTACAACGGGACCTTAATGTAATGTAAATGAAGTGCAAGTAAAGACCATCACATTTATAATTAAAACTTCTTCTAACATGAATCATAAATTCCTAAACACGAATCCTACTCATTGCAAAAGAAAAGTAAAAGGAAAACAATGACATAATTCTCTCATGCCATTATTTCTTAATAAGAAGAAAGAGTAAGAAAAACACATCACAAAGCACGAAAAAAATACAACAAAAAACTTCATTAAATCAAAGCAAATCTACTAGATAAGTGTTTAGAAAATAATAAGATAATGAAGAACACAATACTTAGCTTTTTACCCTTGAAATAAAGATGAAAATCTCTCTCACAAAGTCTCCCACCGATCCATGCAATGAACATTCCCTTACAGATTCTCTCAAAATCCCCTCACCAATCTCTCCAAAAAGGTAAAAATCTATATTTCTACTCTTATTCTAATATCTCTAAACATTCTTCACATTTTTTTCCTGACACACACCACTTTTTCTAACATAAAAGCACTTTATTATAGTGTAGGGACGAATTTTCTCTGAGATGCCTCAAGCAACCTTCAAAAAAATGTCCAAATACATTGAATCTTCTAGAAATTTGTCCAGCACTGCGTCCAAACTGTCTCGGGCGCTGTCGGCGTCGGTTATAGTGTCGTCGGTGCCCACCTTGCACAGCTCCACTAGGTGCCCACCTCGCACAGCTCCACTATTTTGCTTTGTTTGGCTCCGTTTTATCTTTGTTTCGCCCTGTTTCAATTGTGTTGTGTTCCTAATAGATAGACCTACAAAATAAGCATAAAAACAACTTTCATTTAAAGTGTAATTTTATTCAAAAATATATGAGAAATGTAAAAGAGATTAAGTATAGAAAGACTAAAATGTGTCAGGACAGAATTTTTTTTCTTGCTTATTTTTTCTCCAAATTGCACCGTTTTTGCTTCTTTTTCTCCAAAACTCCATTTTTTGTCCTTGAAACAAAAAATATGCAAAATACTTTCTTTTAAAGTGTAATATCATTAAAAATTATTAAAATTGAGCATGAAATATATATGAAAAAGTAGTCATTTTTTAGGCGTATCACTAAGTCTATTTTTATTCAGTTAAAACTTTTCTTAAGTCTTTACAATTAACTGCCTTCCCTGTAGGGCTGTCAAAATGGCTCGTTGTTCACGAACAGCTCGTGTTCGACTCATTAAGAAGCTCGTGTTCGGCTCGTTAATTTCGTTCGATAAGTTAACAAGCCGAACATGAACTAAGATGTGAGTAGCATTTTAAAAAAATCTAATTGACTACAAGGCTACAAAGATTTATAACCAATTAAAATATTGATTAAAAAAATAGAATAAAAATTATTAAATTATATTCAAATGATGTTTTAATATAAATAATAATTTTTAAATCTTGCTCAAAGTCTTATTGTCTTATGACAATCTTATGAGTATTAGATTTGTCAGAAGGACTCTTTGTTCGTGAACAGCTCGTGTTCGACTCTTTAAACAAATGAGCCGAACACAAACACATTTTTTGAGCTCGAAATATAAACGAGCCGAACACGAGCTGAGCATGGCTCGCTCTTGTTCGACTGGTTTACACCCCTACTTCCCTGTAGGATCGATAATTTGGACTAAAGAAAATTCCATATTACTTAGAACAATATGTGCACTTGCATAAAATATCTAGTGAGTAGTGGTAAACCGTGGAAAACTCTAGTTATAAAATTTTTGAAATATATTTTAGAATTATAATATTTCATCCCTAAATCACTAGGTAATTCGTAGATCGGTCAAGTTTTTGGCGTTGTTGTTGGGGAACGTGCGATGATTAATTTGACTTACGAAAATTTTAGTTAAACTAATTAGACTTATATTTGGAAAATTGTATTGTAATTTTTGTGTATAAAGTGTTTGTGTGTGTTAAAATTATTTTCAAAATAATATGAAAATAAAAAAAAATTATTAGTGTTTGTTTTGCGTGTTTTTTTGTAATTTTCTTATTGAGTGTTTAGTTGTGTATGGTAGTTCAGAATCTTTAGGATTTGTGTGAATTAGAAATAATAATCGAAAAAATTAGAAAACGAAGAGGGCTTCACCAATTTTTGAAAGAAATAGAGAATACTCCTCATAATAACTTAGATAATCACACATTTGAAAATGAACCTCATAACGTACAGAGACCATAAAGGGATTACGCTAATCCTACGACATACGAAATTCACCTAAGTATTCAAAATTCTGTCATAGAAGCTAACACATTTGAGTTTAAATCTGTTATTATCCAAATGGTACAGAACAATCTTTTTGGGAAACTTCATTTGAGGATCCAAATTAACACTTAACATGATTTCTAGAACATTACGCTACATGTTGATATAACGGTGTGTCAAATGATGCAGTTAGGATTGGGCTTTTTCTCTTTTCCTTAAGGAATAAAGTTAAAATGTGATTGAATTCATTAACACCTATATATATATCAAAACTTGAGGGGATTTAGCTCAGAAATTTCTAGCTAAGTAATTCCACCTTCACAAATTGATAAACTTACAAATGATATTACCTCATTTTGTTAGTATGAAGGTTAATCAATATACCAAGCATGAGAACAATTTAAGGAACTCATTAGGAAGTGTCCACATTATGCTCTCCATGATAGGTTCATCATTCAAACCTTTTACAATGTTTTAGTAGGATCCCTTAGATCTATCATAGACACTGCTGCTAGTGACTCACTCATGTCGAAGTCATTTGATGAAGCTTATTCTTGAATGGAATTAATAGAAGATATGACTACCAACAATTTTCAATGGTCATCTGAAAGAATAAATCCTAAAAAAAGTAGCTAGTATTCATGATACAGATGTGATTTCAATTCTCGCTTCTAGGTTGTAGCAATATATAGGAAGTTAGATCAATTTAGAATGAACCAACCTTAAATTACTCCAACAATTGAGGAAAATTCATTAGGAAAGATGGTTAATTCTAATAGTTCATCATTTGAGACTTTAGCAACAGACCTAACAACCCTTATTCCAACTTTTATTACCCAGGTTGGAAGAACCACCCTAACTTTTAATTGAATAATAATGTTGGAGGTGAAAACCAACAATGAAGAAATAATCAAGTAAATTATGTAGGAAATAGGAAACTGGAATAGCTAGAGCAGTACCGACTATAGACCTTCATCTCCACCCGACTTTAACAACAATCATCAATTTAAAGAAAAGAAGTTGTTTATAGGTTTTACCTTTTATAAAAAATAACATTTAAACTTTGAAATCACCAAATTTTGAATCTTTAGGTTAGTCTCAAAAGTAATATAATAGAAATTTTTTGGACTTCGGGAGTTCACTCGTTTCTTGTGGGATCTATAAACATATATTATTTTGTTGACACATATACATGAGTGTATCTTCAGTTCTTTATAGCATTTTGATCATATTAACTGCTCACTAGACTGGATGTTAGGATTGTTACTTTTGTGTAAACTAGATGTTAGGTTGATTATTTTTAATAGTTAAATACTTATTTTTGTAAGAGATCATGCTCGATAGGGGTAATCATTAAAATAAAAGTAGACAAGTGTTAGAGCATGTTTATGCCAATAGTCATGGCTTATTATGATAAGAGGCTTGGTAACCGCTGATGATAAGTCCATATACTTATTATATCAGCATTATTTGCATGTGTGCTTTGTATATTGATTTCTATTGTGTAAACAACATAATTAGAATACATTAGCTTTTCATGATATCAAGCATCTATGTAGAATAAAGGAAAGTCTTATGTCATATTATGGCCTATGAGTATCTGAGGATGATGTTAAACCAAATAAGGATGATCTTGAAATATATGAGAATGATCCAAAATGAGATGAGGATGATCCTGAACCAAAATGAACCAAAGATAATCAAGGATGAACTAGGATGAGCCTTTGGTCATATGTGATGCCAGGTGAAGTTTGTCATGCCTGATGGACCAAAAAAGAAGAGTTAAAGACTTCATATACTAAATTTGTCGGTCTTAAGTCCATGACAAGTTTTATAAGGGTAAATCCTTGGCTATCTATTTTACTTATTTTCTTATAGGGTGTAGAACGATACCCAACCACACCTACATTGTTTTTCTAGTTTACAATTTCTATGATTGTTCTTTTCTATCTCTATATATTTTGCATGATTAGAAAGTGTGATTTTTTTAGGTTTTCTAGATGATTGTGCTTGCCCTGGATTTTATGATTATTATATGCTATTAGGATTATATTTTCTACCTTAATATAATAACTTGAAGAAAATAACTAAAAACTAAAAATAAAATCAATTAAAACTCATAGTAATTAATCAATAAATCAAATATGAATCATAAGAAATACAAAGTCATGTGCATTTGCATTTTAATTTGTTCTTCATTCAGACCTTTACTTATTACACATAAGGAAGCATCTGACTAGTAATGATACCCGCCCTTTCAAAGAAAATTTGCCTAAATTTTGATTGGTCATTGACTATAAATTTAATGTATGTATACATTCATTTGTTGCATACTTGTGGCCTCTAAATTGAATTAACCAAATAAAGTTTATTCAATGTAAAATATAGTATTAGCTAAAAGTATTACATACCACTCATAGTTAGGTACTTTAAATCTAATATTCGAGTCATAAGCTCTATTATTTTTTCTAATATATAACAATACTCTCGTCTACCTTGTATTTCATCAATTTACACCTCATAATTTTGAGACAATTATGTAGGTTTAGTTGGCAGTCATTTCCAAACATGGTTATAAGTCCAATATAGTCAAACTAATTTCAGCCCTATATAAAATTGAATGTTATGAGTCCATTACATATCATTAGACTAGTTTGAGCCCCCACTATGATAGTAGATTTGTTTTAGTTCATGTTCTGGGATTGATTGTCATTCTACATCAGAAGTTCTCATCGCTTAGACTTTTCACTATCTTTTTTCATTGAAATATAAGACTTTATATTTCAATAAATTGAAATACTTAAACAAAATAAGCTTCAATTTCATAAATATAAAACCAAACTAAGATTCAAAACCAAACTAAGATTGTTGGAGTGATACCAAGCTTCTCAGTATCCGAGCATTTCTCACTTTTCAAATTTTGAAAAGAATTATTTTAAATTTGATCATTCCCAGTTGAAACTCTAGTTAAGCAATCTTGAAAATCTAAACTATGAAATTTATAGAGACACGAGTCACTATTTAATCGAGAAATTTTTTTTATAGAATATTCTTTTTTATATAGTAATTAATTATAAGGGTTTGTCCTTATATGAAAATTATAACTTAGATTATAAATCTTATGTAATTTGTGGTTAAGTAGGAAAAAAATCTTTTATAATGCATACCCATCAATGTTTAAATCTTTATTAAGTGGTTGAACTTATTTGTTAACCTGATTTTTGGTCAACCATATTTTTCTGACTTAAAGTTAACTGAGTTTACTTGAGCAGAGCCTTGATCGAACTCTAATTTTAATAAATCCAAGTTTTAACTTCATAAAAAAATTACTATTAATCAAAACAAGCTTCAAATACAATCAATTTCTAATAAAAAACAACCATCGCCATGAGTTTTTCATTTTTCTCTCGCGAGATCATTATAGGAATCAAATCTTCATTTTGAAAGCTGCATGAGACG
>NW_018164587.1:0-2779 GCF_001263595.1 Phalaenopsis equestris
CGTTAAGAGTAAAGAAAGGGAAGATCATCAATATGACTTGAAAATTATTTTTGAACGAGTGTGTTTATATAACCTTAAGATGAGCCTCTTTAAATGCGCTTGAGGCATAACTTTTAAGAAACTCGTCGGGTTTGTTGTATGATATTGTGTGATAGAAATTGATCCAGAGAAGATTAAGTGGTATTAAAGAAGTTATCGCCTAAAAGCTTAACCCACTTGAAATCCTTTCAAGATGGATTGGCATTCCCAACAAACTTTATTTCCAACCTTGTTTGCATGTGTCAACTATTTTATGCTTTAACTAAGAGGACATAGAATTTATTAGGATAACAAATATCAACAGATGTTTAAAAGCATAAAAATAATATTTAATGACACCTCAAATATTCACGACTCACACGGGGTCATCCATTATTTCTTTATTTTGCTGCTTTAGACGAATCCTTTGATTCATTATTACCCCAAATTAATGGAAAAAATATTACATCAGGACTCCGCATGTAGAGTAACATGTGTAGTCCAATGAAATTACGACGTGGAGATGATCGGCCCTGTAACACAAGGAATATTTCCTTCGTGTTATTCCGTGTTATTCAGGTGTTATTATGTTCTGAAAATATTCTAGTGTTAATAATAACATAACAACACATCAAAAATATTTGAATAACACACAATAACACATGAATAACACACAATAACATCTGAATAACACTGGAGGAATATTTCCTTATATTACCAGGTAAAAAAAATTTTTTTCTACGTGGTGTAATCTCATTGGACTCCGAACGTAACTCAACGTGCGGAGTACTGATATAATATTTTTTTCAAATTAATGAGGCACACAAGAAGAAAATTCGCCATACAACTTGAGTCGCCATTTTATCCCATGTGAACAGAACTATCCTTCAATCGAAAGCATTATTTGACATTAATTTTTCAGTAAAAACATTAAGATATTGCATGCTCTCCCATTAAAGTAATTTTAATTTCATAATTTAATAATATTTAATGACCCGTCCGAATAATATTAGCAAGATGGTCAATAATCTTATTACAATTTGATATAACATTTGTTCCCTTAAGTGCTATCAAATGTCAGACTTCTATTGATTTCTTGGCAGCACATTTCTTGCCCGCCGACTCTCCTTTGAATGACGATTTACAGGATAAATAAAGTCAAACTGGAAGAGTATGAGGAAGCTATAGTCACCACGACCAAAAACAAAAGAAAAAACATACAAAAACAAAAGTTATGAAGGAGCAGAACTTAATTACACTGAAACCTGATGGATGGCGAAGAGTCTCATCTCTAGTGTCAGCAGAATTCCACTTCGAATCTCATCAGCTTCTTTATTGAGATTACAGTAAGATTCCCCAAATCTGGGAAAATGCTTCCGCTCTCCTGCATTCTACTAACGTCATGTAAGTAAGGTCGATGTAATGGTGACGAATACGAATCAAATCTGATCAAATCAACGATAAAAATTAAAAATACCAATTTTTTACTGCCGAGGAACATAGTCATGCTCAGTAACTCCACAAGAAAAAAGCTGTTTTTTTTACATACAATTAATTAATTAATTAATTAATTATCTAAAAAACTTAAAAATTTTAATGAAAAGCTTCCATAGGGTGAAGCACAAAGTCATCTTCAAGGTCATCTTCAAGAACAGCTTTTCTTGCTTCAACTCAACTGCTTGCACAGGCTTGTGTTGTAAAAAAAGACGGCAATAAAGCGAAAAAATCGGAACGAGAAAAATTGTAAAACAGAAAACCCAATAAAAACACACAGATTTACGTAATTGGCAAATTGTCTGCGTCTACGGACTTGCAGGAGATTTTATTAGCTTAAGAAATTATACCCTCGATTACCTCGACGTTTACAAGAAAGACTCTATCTTCCCCTTTCTCATCATCTCCTCTCTCTCTCTTCTCTCTCCTATTTACCCGAGAGCTTCAAGCCGAAGCACATCAGAAAAACCTGAAAAGCTACCAATACCAAAGAGGAAGCCTGGGAAACCAAATCCCGAGAGCCACAACCAAGAAGAAGAAACGCCGGAGGAAACTCAAATCCCGAGAGATATTACAATGGGAGCTAACATGTCTATTTATTAATTTCATCATATCATTAAGCCCATTAAAGAATTAATCAAATAATTAATGATGCCCATTAATTATTTCTCTTTCTCTTTTGCAGCAAATCATAGAAGAAATTAAGAGCAATTAATTTCAAGTATCAAATCTAATTTGCTGCCAAACATGAGAAAACGTCAATTTGAACAATGGACCGGTTTCCATATTCGCAACAAATCTCCCACTTTGAGACTGGTACACTGGTTGCATCATCCACTAGTAGTGTCGCCCCTTTTTTTGCAAATGTGATATCCTCCACCTCTGCAACTCAAAACACCGGTCTTCATGCCAGAAAACCAACTGAAGTCGAGCACAACTTCAGTTTCTTAAGAGTAATACCCTTAATCGACATATCATCGTCAACATAGTTTTTTACCTTCAAGCTCTTTCCTGAGTTACTCATGTTTCTGCTTACAACTCCCACTGCATGGGCAATATCCTACCTGTGCTGAGAGCCCTTTTCAACAAGTCTAGTCTTGTACCTCTTATTGTCATCATGCGCAGTCTTCACCCGGTACACACACACTTGTTGTGCAATGTCTTCTTTTCTGGCTAGGGCTGTCAATTTGGCTCGTTGTTTGTGAACAGCTCGTGTTTGGCTCGTTAAGCAGCTCGTGTTCGGCTCGTTCGTTAAGCCTAACGAGTC
>NW_018164587.1:2815-16753 GCF_001263595.1 Phalaenopsis equestris
GACCTCTACCAACAGTGTGTTTGCTCGTGTTCGGCTCGAAATGGTTCGAAAAAAAAGATTTATATAACTTTTTATATAACAATATATTACATATATTATTTATATAATAATATATTATATATATTTATGTCTAAGTTTAAATCATAACACCTCATGTGGCAATGTGGTTAGTGTCTTCTTTTGTATAGATTTAATCCAAGTTCGAATCTCACACTTTACATCTATTTTTCTCAATTTTAGTTTAACGAGCCAATTTCGAGCCGAACACGAACACGAATATTTAAATCGAGTCGAACACGAACACACTGTTCATGAACCGATTTCGAACATGAGCCGATTTCAAACACGAGCTATTTCGAACGAGCCGAACACGAGCCAAGTCTGAGCTCGCTCAAGCTCGGCTCGTTTACAGCCCTATTTCTAGCAGAAGTTCTGTCAGCTCCCAAATCTGATTCCCTGACAGGGAATCTATCTTTTTAGGTCGTTTTCCCAGTAACGAAAGATGAAATTTTTTCTCATAGAAGCAGTCATTTATCTGCATTCTCCAGTTACCAAAATTTATGTCATTAAATTTCTCGATCCTCGATATCATCACATCATCTCTGGCCATCAGTTTCCCTAAAATTTGAATCTGAGCTCTGATACCAGTTGTTGTGAAAAATGACGAAAATAAAGCGAAAAAATTAGAATGAGAAAAATCACAAAACAGAAAACACGACGAAAACGCATATTTACGTGATTCGGCAAATTTTCTACGACTACGGAGTTATAGAGGATTTTATTAGTTTGAGGAATTACACCGTCAATCACCTCAACGTTTACAAAAAAAATTCTCTCCCTTCTCATTTCCTCTCTCCCTTCTCATTTCCTTCTTGTCTCTCCCTTCTGGTGTGCTTCAAACCGAAGCACACCAGAAGAACCTGAAAAGCTACCAATATCAAAGAAAAAGCCTGGGAAACCAAATCCCGAGAGCCACAACCAAGAAGAAGAAACGTCGGAGGGAAACCAAATCCCTAGAGAGATTAAAAAGAGGAGTTGACATGTCTTTTTATTAATTTCATCATGTCATTAGACCTATTAAAGAATAATCAAATAATTAATGATGCTCATTAATTATTTTATTTTCTCTTCTGCAGCAAATCATATAGAAGGAATAAAGAGCAATTAATTTAGCAATTAATTTCGAGTATCAAATTCAATTTGTTGTCAAACATGAGAAAATGCTAATTTGAACAGTTGACTGATTTCCATATTCGACCTTACAAGCTCCTCCCAAATTCTCCTACGCAGTTACTGATTACTAGAAGGAAGAAAAAGCTTGCAAGGTTGAATATGGAAACTGATCCACTGTTCTAATTGATATTTTCTCATGTTTGGCAGCAAATTAGATTTAATACTTGAAATTAATTATAAAATTAATTGCTTTTAATTCCTTCTAAGATTTGCTGCAAAAGAGAAAAGAAAATAATTAATAGGTTTCATTAATTATTTGATTTATTCTTTAATGGTCCTAATGACATGATGAAATTAATAAATAGGCATACTAGCTCCCCTTGCTATCCCTCTTCGACATTGGTAGCTTTCCAGATTCTTCTTCTGGTGTGCTTCGGTTTGAAGCTCTCGGGTAGAGAGAGAGAAAAGAAGATAAGGAGAGGAGAGAGAAAGAGGTAAAGAGAAAAAGTGTTTTTTTGTAACTATCGAGGTGATCGACGGGTGTAATTCTTTAAGCTAATAAAATCCCCTGCAACTCCGTGGACATAGGCAATTTGCCGAAGCACGTAAATCTGTGTTCCGTTGTGTTTTCTATTTTGTGATTTTTTTCTCGATCCAGTTTTTCGCTATATTGTCGTCGTTTTTCACAACAACCTAGGCTGATTAAAATAAATCTTGAACGCTCAAGTTAGAACCATGCTTCTAGATTCAAACAGAATCATGTCTTCCCTCAAAGTTAACCAAGAGAAAAGCCCTAGTCTAATAGGAAAGTGAATGTGAGTTCTCTTGTTGGTTAATCTAATTTGTGAATTGGTTCAACAAGTGTTGTCTTATATTGTTCATGTTGCTTAAGTCACATTCATAAAGAATAAGAATCACATAATTTCAGTCATAATTTTAGGTAGCTTATTTTGAGTTAAGATAGTGTTAGTGTCAATAGGAGAACCATCCTCAATATACAACTCCTAAAATGTTTCTATAATTATGTCAAATGTATTTTGGCTTAAATTAATGAGCTTCCTAATTTGATTGTTTTGAATGAGGAGCTTAGTGATTGCATAAGTCCTCTAATGGATTGTGACAAAGATACCCCTTGTCTCCTTTCCTTTTTGCTATAGCTATTGAAATATTTCCTTACAAACGAGAATGTGTCAATCAGGAAGGACGGAAATCAGACAGCTAAATTAAGAGTTTTCTATAATTAGGAGCTTCCTAATTTAAATTATTTCTAATTTCTTTATCCTCATTTATTTCCTTGCTAGTTGAATATTTAGATTATGAATATGCATTATTAAGTTACCTAAAATAGATTATGCAATTTATTTTGTGTCTAAAATAGATTGTAAGATTATTATTTAATGGAATGAAAACAAAGGGAAAAGACATCGAGCCTATTCAGGATTCAGTCTATTTTCTCAAAGATTGACAATATGGACGTTTCCAAATGTGGTTATCATCCCACGCCATTAAGAACTTAAATATTTATACTTGTTCAGATACATTATTTGGGATAATTCTTCTTCAGTTCTAAAGCTAAGCTTGTTTTTTTGGTAATTCATCCTTCGTTGATTGGTTAATGGTAGCAAAGATAAGTGAACCTAAAAGGATTAGTCAATTCTAAAATAAAAAAAAAATTTAAATATTTATCCTAGTACAAATAGATTCTCTGGGATAATTCTTCTCTAGTTCTAAAGCTAAACTTGTTATTTTAGTAAAAGATAAGTAAGCCTAAAAGGATTATTCAATTCTAAAATCAAAAGAAAAATTAAATATCTATCCTGGCACAGGTACATTCCCTGGGATAATTCTTCTCTAGTTTTAAAGCTAAGTTTGTTATTTTGATAACCCATCCATTGTTGATTTGTTAATGGTGGCAAAGATAAGTGAGCCTAAAAGAATTAGTCAATTTCAAATCAAAAGAAAACTTGAATATCTATCATGGTACAGATCTCTGGGATAATTCTTCTCTAGCTCTAAAACTAAGCTTGTTAAGTTGGTAACTCGTCTTTAATTGATTGGTTAATAGCAGCAATCATAAGAGAGCCCAAAAGAAGTATTCAATTCTAAAATCAAACGAAAAATTTTTACTAAATGTATAATGATATTTAAAAAAATTTCAATACATTTGATTTCACAAAAAATTACGAGTAATACTTTTAGTAAAGGGCATTACAAATTGTCCTTTTTTCATCCTTGCTTAAAAGGATGTTCTTAGCTTCATACCTCACAACACATAAAAAATACAACAAAGCTTAAATCTCACTCACGATGAGACTTGCACCTTTTTTGACTGAGGTTTTTGAGACAACGCCTCAATCAATTTGTGCCAAAAAAATATTATATTATATTATACTATATTATTAATACACACACATGCACACACACTTATATCTAATATATCTAATATAACGCCTACAAAAATCAAAAAATAATTTCAGTATGATTACTCGATTGTGATATTAATTTGTTATTTTATTTTATATTATATTGGATATAATGTTAATTGACATAGAAAGTAAGAATAAAAATGCAGTGAATCAAAACAATTTGGAAATATGTCAATGAGAAAGAACCAGATGATGATAAAATTATTACATATCATAATTCTTCTAAAGATGATTAATGTGAGGATGAGATTGCTATGGATTTGAATCTTAGTTGCGTGCTTAAATTTGAAGTAATTTTTTACTTTGAATATCATTTAAATTTGTATTTTATATCTATGTTTAAGAATGAGATTTGAGGTCTACGTCTTCATAACAAAAAAAAATAGATAAATCAATATATTGATATTTAATATCAGATTTATAAATTATTTTTAATTTTGAGTTTTTTTTAGGGCTTACGCCACAATCAACCTTGAGGCTTATATTTCACCTCCCTAAGGCAAAATGCTTCAATTTCCAATTCGCCCTTTCAAGTCTTTTTCTTTCATCAAATTTGATCAGCTATTAATTCATGTTTTTGTGAAAGTGATGAAAGTTCATGCACGCAATTGATGATTTCTTAGACATCTATTCATAATTGGGCTTCTAAACACAAACTTTACCGTCATCCAACCTAGAAATAAACAAAAAACATTGCATTTTAAGCTTCTTGTGGGAGCTCTGAGAGCCCGCCTAAGTTGTTTGGTCTAAAAAACTGTGCAAATAGGTTTTTGATAGCCTAAGTTGTTCTCATACATCAAGGTTTTGCAAGCTCACCTAATAACCTCTCTGTCCAGCTTAAGGAACTTCTGATTAACAAGATTTCAAGACTTTATCTTAGCGTGATTGATTTCCCATACCTTGAAGTTTATTATTATTTTCGCACTCAAAGCAAAAAGGTGGTAGTCAAAGTTGACAAACTCTAATAAGATCCTATGTTTTCATTGTCCAAGCTCAATCAATGAATACTGATCTACATAGTTAGAATATAGGCATAGATTTGGCGGATCTAAGGAGCCTTCTAAGATACATAGGTACTTTATAATAGCAGAGCTAAGCTAATAAAGGATTTTATGCCAAATAAATAAAGTGGCTCAAAAGCATTGGCATGATCATTAGTAGCGGGAGCACTTTTAAGGCATGACCACTCAATTGAGAAAAAAATTATTTGATCTCTACTAACTTTGAGGCAAATAGTTGGCCAACTTAGCTACATTAAAATGGCATCTGCTCTTCTGTAACCTTGCCGTTTGTATCGTTTGGCAAGTTTGGTAAATGGGAATAGTTGCAACTTAGAGCAAGGAGTAGCTATTGATTTTTCCCCAGACTTCATATTTTTGTATCTTTGCATTATGCATATTTTACAATTCCTCATGAAAACATTTACCACTTTGAGTTATCAGGAGACATTTCAATAGAGCCCTATATAAGGTATAAGAGGAGAGTCTGATGCTACTGCTTGGCTTTATTTTGGGTATGACAGCCCAATTGTCCAGGACGTTAGGAGCTTTAAAGCCTCACGAATGTACTTACTAGGAGATTTGAAGCAGACCAGCCAATTTTCACAACAAACTAAAATGGGATCAGATACCATCAAAAGACAAACCCAATGGATCAAGTAAAAGTCTCTTCATTTTTTAAATGAGGGGAAGACTTCACCAAGATGCTGTAGTCAACTTTTAAGAGGACACATTTTTTAAAGACAGGGAGCTCACCTTATATGGAATCGACACTTACTGGGTTGGTCTTACCGAATTGAATTGTTGTGGACAACAAAGCAGTGTAGGCATATCCTACCTTTATTTCCACAAGATTATTATCATGTTGACATTAAAATTGAGGAATGACAATTGATGGTGTCAAGGAGTTACAGGAGGCCTCATTACTGATGCCAAAGAATATGAACATGAATAATTCCGCCGATTTAAGATTTGCTAAGGATACAGGAAACATCCATAAATCAACGGCCAACATGAACAAGGAATCATCAAGTGAAATTTCGAATGTGGGTAGGGCTTATCACCTTGAACCTGATGTTATTACTCATATTGAAATCTTGAACATCTTTTCATTGAATTTGCCGTTTAAAGGCTCCTCAAACTCCTTAGAAAGTACGCAACATGGACTGAACCCTTGAACAAGGAGTAGAGGAGATGCTACATTTGCTTGGGAGGCGGAACTATATATAGAGCCAGTTAGTTAGATGGCATGCCATGTATCGGGTGGTTGGGAATTGACTTTTTATCATTCTGGTCAATATGAGAAGAAAGTTCACACATAATGGAGACTATTAGAGTACAAACACTCTTATTGAATCCAAAGGGACCTCTTCTTAGGACTACAAATTTGGCCGACCGCCCTAATGACAATTGATGGTGTCAAAGAGTTACAGGAGGCCTCATTACTGATGCCAAAGAAAATGAACATGAATAATTCCACCGATTTAAGATTTGCAGAGGATACGGGAAACATCCATAAATCAATGGCCAACATGAAGAAGGAATCATCAAGTGAAATTTCGAATGTAGGTAGGGCTTATCACCTTGAACCTGATGTTATTGCTCATATTGAAATCTTTAACATCTTTTCATTGAATTTGCCATTTAAAGGCTCCTCAAACTCCTTAGAAAGTACGCAACATGGACTGAACCCTTGAACAAGGAGTAGAGGAGATGCTACATTTGCTTGGGAGGCGGAACTATATATAGAGCCAGTTAGTTAGATGGCATGCCATGTATCGGGTGGTTGGGAATTGACTTTTTATCATTCTGGTCAATATGAGAAGAAAGTTCACACATAATGGAGACTATTAGAGTACAAACACTCTTATTGAATCCAAAGGGACCTCTTCTTAGGACTACAAATTTGGCCAAATGATTTGGGGCCCCTGCTCAATCCAATGTTGTATTTGTGTACTTTATGGGTGCGGGTGCCAACACTTTAAAAAAGTTGCGGTTTGTCATAAAGACAAGTTTTTATTGGAATACATATTTATTGATACAATGAAATAAAGGCAGCCGCCAATAAGAAACAAATTAGATGACCAAAAAAAAAAATGCCACGCCTGATTAAAGTGACGTACAAGCATCAATGAAAGCAACATCACTAATGGACATTCTGTGCAACCATTGTCTAGCATAATTACTGAGAAGTAACAAGTAACTACCGAATCACATTAATATATCAATAGGTTAAAGACATTGTTTTAGAGAGCTGAACAAACAATAGATGTGCAAAAATAGCCTGAACAAAAATAAATAAATATAATGCAGTGATAACCAACAACCATCAACCAAAGGCAAAGTGAGTATCATAATTATCATCATAATCCTTAGCCTCGCCACTCCTTTGAGGAAGAATTCATAAACCTTTCTCTATTAAATCATACATACTGAGTGTTGGGTAATATGTTAACTCTATTTAATGCAAATATTTTCCATAAAAGCTACCTATTTTCCTTCCTATTCTTTGGGCAATATATTCCATCCGCCAATCTAGGTAGTACATTTCACTATCATTTTTTGTACATGCCCGATGCACTCAAGACTATATTCCAAAACTTATTAACAATAGGTGCAGCTCCAATCATTCTTCAAATGAGATCATTTCTTCTGCTCTCTTTTTATATGTTTAGGTAATGACATTTCCCCTTAATGACTTTTTGTTACTCAGCACTCTATCCACAAAGAAAAGATATCTATAGTTGATTTTATAAAAAGATAAAGCCATGATGAATAAATCATGCAGAAGAAAAAGAAAAAAAATATTAGAGCAACTTGGAAACACTCGTAAAGAAAAATAAAAAATAAAATACCTTTATTAAAGAGAACTTATGCTACTCAACATGAATAATGATAGGAGTATCTCATATGACTATCCCCCTCATAACTACCACAAAAACTACTCTCTTCTACTTTCTACATCAGCTATGCTTTCTTCACCATTTCACAATTCGATATATAGAAGCCATGTTTACAATTGCATTGGACCTGAATATAAAACAACTATGTTTGATGCCCAAAAATGTTTATATTCTTCTCTCAATATCAATTTACTAACTTGGACCTAAGAGATTTCTAAACCTCTCAAGACTATTTGACCACCAACATAACTTGATCATTGCCAAGCTCACAAAAATAGTGAAGAATTTGAGCTATCTTCCAACATGCATTTTATAACTGCAAAACACATTAGTGGCAGCAAAAAAATGAACCTGAGCAATGAAAGAAGTGGCCAAATAAAATTGAATCTGCTACATTTATCGGCCAAATAAAATTGAATCTGCTACATTTATCCCAGGCTTAGAAGATAGTCGAGGTTAAATCTGAAAAAATAAAATAAAATAAAATGAAAAACTTAAAGCCAATATGCATTGATTGTAAGCATTGTGCATCAAAGGAGTGCACTGCACATTTCAAGAGGCAGGAAAAGCATGTTTAAGGTGTGCTCTTGCACATTTCAAGCTGTGGGACTCCATTGTCATGCATCAAAGTGCTCTTTGTGAGCCATTGATTCTCAATGAAGCAATGCAACAAAGGTTGGAAATGGCATCAGCTTGTTTCAAATGCACATGCACCCGACCAAACCTAATGGCATGCAAGCATTGGCTTGACTTTCCACAGTCCTTCTAAAGATAACCCACATACTAAAATTGTACTAACATTTTAAATCAAACCTCAAAAAATAGTTATTTCTAGGCTTTGCTCTCATGAATAAGTAGTTTTCAACAGTAATTTAATTACTAATTACAATTTTATACTAGCAATAACGATTTGATAAGCTTGGAAAAGCCTTACCAACATAAGGGTCAGCCAAAAAAGGAAATGCTAAGTTTTCATGTCAAACTCAACAATGAAGTTGTTTCTTCCGTATAGCCGTTGTTTTCTTTTAAACCTATTGTTAAGGAAGCTATAAAAAAATGACCACCTAATCTTACCGTATAATAGGATCACATGATTTGAGAAAAAACATGAACAAAATATTTAAGAAAACACAATCAAATCAATCAGAAAAACACACAAGAATTTTACAAGGAAAAACCTGAAAACGGGAAAAAACCATGGAGCAACACCACCACAAATTTCACAATGTAATTTAAAAGAGTTTTACAAAAGACTCACACAAATTTCTTCTTCATAGTCACATGAAGAAACTTAAAAAATTTACACCAACAATCTTCCCTCTCAAATCTGACGCAAAAATCACGTCGAATCATCGAAATCTATCTCTTCGACACTCCTCACCTTCACTGGGATACTAGTTAAAGAATTCAAAAGAAAGAAACAACAAGTTACAAGAAACCTGCTCAAAATTGGCTTAAAAAATCAATTTTTTGTGTAACCGCATCGGGTGCTTACGCGTCCAAACTTAGCCCTAAGCATCAAGCGCATGTATCGGTGCCCCATAATGGGCTCTTAGGGGATAGGCGCCGATCTCTCAGGAAAACAAGCGCTCCCGCACTGTGTAGGTTAGGCGCCGATCTCTCTGTTTCCGAGCACTTAATCGCTCATGGAAGGCGCATAGGCACCAGCCTTAAAAGTTGCTCGAAATGCTTTGGCTCCACACCACATAACAATCTCCCACATGGAGACAAAACACCGAGCACGAATTTTCTAAACCTGCACCTCCATCTGAATCGCCTTCATAGACACGTACCGTGGTCACATACCATGGTGTAGCTCACCCTCGATGTCAAGCTTCATGAAACCCAACTGAAGCCAAACATAACATCAGTTTATCAACAGTCACCGTATTCATCAACATATTCGCAGGATTTTCAACTATATGTATCTTTTCTAGAAATAACTGCTCATATTCTTTAAGAGAACGAATGAAATGATACCTGAGGCTGGATATGTTTCATCATGGCATGAAAAGCAGCGTTCTTAGCAAAATGAATCACACTCATACTGTCACTGTATAGCTTTCCAATTTGCTGCTCCTTGCCCAATTCTGTCATAAAATTTTGTATTCAAATCATCTCCTTGCTAACCTCAGTGATAACAATATATTTGGCATCTGTAGTTAAAAGTGTAACGATCTTCTGTAACCTAGAAACCCAACTCACTATTGTGTTCCCCAATGTGAAGATATACCCCGTTATACTTCTCCTACTATCCACATCTCCTGTCAGATCTAAATTTACAAATCCCTGTAGATCGATCACTGTATTTCCATAACAAAGTGTCTTGTTAATTGTTCCTTTAAAAAACCAGAGAATTCACTTTACCGCCTCAAAATGATGTCTGTCTGGATTGCCCATATATCTGCTGACTACTCCCACTGCATATGGAATATCTGGCCTGGTATAAATCACCGCATACATCAAATTTTCAACTGCTGAAGCATAAAGAATTCTCTCCATATGTGCTTGCTCTGCTTCAGAGTTTGGCGATAACACCTTAGATAATTTGAAGTGACTACCTATGGGAGTGCAAACTGTTTTCGGCTCACTCATATTGAACCTCTGTAGGATCTTCTTAACATACTCTTCCTGAGACAACTTTAGCGTTACTGCACTCCTGTCTCTCTTAATTCTCATCCTGAGAATATTTCTGATTGTACCTAAATCCTTCATCTCGAACTCACTTGATAACCGTTTCTTCAAGTCCCCAATTTTTTTCATATCTACCGCTGCAATCAACATATCATCCACACATGAACCTATCAAATCTTTTGTACCACTGTCTCAGGACCCACTTCAAGTCATAGAGGCTCTTCTTCAATCTGTAGAACAAACATTCCTTGTCTGAAACTTTGTAACCTTATGGTTGCACCATGTATAGCTCCTCCTCCAAATCTTCATGTAAGAAAGTTGTTTTTACATCTATTTGCTCCAGATGTAGATCTTCATCTGCTACCAGATTCAGCACAACTCTAACAGTCATCATCTTCACCATTTTGGAGAAGATCTATACGTAATTCAATCCTTTCTGTTGGGAACTCTTCACAACAAGTCTTGCATTGTAGTGTTTGCTACCTTCTGACTCCTCTTTCAGCCTATAGACTCACTTGATGTGCGGTGCTCTTTTGTCATTTGATAGTACCATCAAATCTCAAGTCTGATTTGACACCAAAGATTGCATTTCTTCATCCATGATGAGCTCCCACTCCCTTGAACCTTCAGCTTGAGTGGCCTCCTCAAAGCACTCTGGTTCACCACTATCAGTTAATATCAAATAGTGTAAAATTGGAGAATACATTTGTATGGGTTGTTTCACTCTGTTGGATCTTTTGACTTCTGTAGCAGGTGACTGAGGAACTTCCAATTTTCCTTCTGATTGAGCACTGCTTTATCTGTCTTCTTGATCACCAGTATCTTCTATCTCAACATATATGAATTCTTCAGAAGTAGCTAACGGAATGTCCTAAGTTCTGACCCTGTCCTTGTACATCTCCATTTCGTTGAATACGACATCTCTACTTCTAATGAATTTTTTATTCTGATAATTCCAGAACTTGTACCCAAACTCATCTAAATCATATCCAAGAAGGTGCACTTGAAAGATTTTGAGTCGTGTCTGCTCCTAGACTCTGCATCAACATGTACATAAGCAGATCATCAAATACTCTTATATGAGATAGATGCATTTTTGTCACTCCAGGCTTCTTCAGGTAAGCCTTCCTCCAAAGGTACTGATAACCTATGATTTATTAGATAAACAGTTGTGTTTACTGCTTCTGCCCAAAATTATTTTAACAAGTCTGCATGTAGTCTCATGCTCCTGGCACACTCGGTGATTGCTCTGTTCATGCGCTCAACTACACCATTTTGTTGTGGTGTCCTTGAGACAATGAACTCATGTCTCACTTCCTCTGTAGCACGTAAATTCCCGAACTTCTAATTATGGTACTCCCCATTATCTGATCTGAGACATATTAGCTTCAAGTCCGCCTCATTTCTATCATAGCCTTCCATTTGCTAAAGACTTCAAATACATCAAATTTCTACTTTAAGAAATGAACTTATATCTTTCTCGTATGATCATTAATGAACGTGATAAAATAGCGAGAACCTCCAATGGACTTAACTAGAGTAGGACCTCACACATCAGTATGCACTAACTCTGGTTTCTTTGATTTAACCACTAACCCGTCCTTGAGGAAAGAAACCTTCTTCTGTTTGCCATAAATATAGTTTTCATAGAAATTCAGATCAACTGATTTCAGACCCTGAAGCTTATTTTTCAAATGTAGGGAATTCATACATTTTTCGCTCATCTGACCAAGCCTACGGTGCACAGACCTGCATCCACCCTGGTTCCAGCAACATCAAAGAAATAAGTCATTTCATTGATCAAATTAAAAGTGCATTTAATGTTGCCCCGAGCCATCACCAATGCCCCCTGGTCAACTTCCACGAATCACCTGTAAAAGTAGTCATGAGTTCTGATTTTGTCAGCTGACTCACAGAGATGAGATTTCTCTTCAAACTTGAAACATGCCTTAACTTCAGTAGATTTCCAACCTGTTTCATTCGACAACTTGATATCAACATCACCCTTTCCAACTGTACTGCAAGCCTTGTTATCTCTCAAATAAACATTCCCTAGATCACTCTGTAGTTTTTAAATACCTCTATTGGGGCAAGCATGAAAACATGCACCTGAATCCATTATCCAAGATTTAGTGCAGACCAGAGATAACACCAGGAAGCCATTTTGTATTTCAAATGTGGAGACATTAGTGGAGAAATTACTTTCCTGTCCTCCACCACCAGTTTTTCTTGGAGCTTTGTAGTCCTTATTGAAATGTCATTTCCGACCGCAATTCCAGCAGTTTCTATTCTTGAATTGGGCTTTTAATTCTTGGAATTGGATTTACCTCTGTCTGTATTCCTGCCAAAATTTATTCCTCTATTCTCAGCACTCAACACAGAACCTGAAGATTCACCATTCACTGCTTTTCTGCGAGCTTCTTCATTCAACATCAGGCCCATGATATCATTGAAGTTCAACTCGAAACCTCTGAAGAATTACTCATAGTCGTTACCAAACCATCCCAGCTTTCCAGTAATGAAGAAAGCATTACCAGTGCTCTGACCTGATCATCAAGCTTGATCCCAACATAACACAATTGGCTCGTCACAGTGTTGAAGTTATTGAGATGATGTCACTAAACTGTCTTCCACATCTTCATGTTGAATAATTTTTTCATCAGAAAAATCTTATTGGAAGCAGTTTTCGTACATCTTAACCAGTGTTGCCATGAGATCCACCATAGTTTTCTCATTTACAATGTTCAATTAAAACGGATGAGAAAAGTGCCAACCTGATCAAACCTAGTGTCGTTTGATCCAACACTTTATATTCCTCCATAGGCATAGATTTGGGCTTCCTTGAAGTGGCAAGTACAATTCTTTATGATACAATGAATCCTTCACCTGCATCTTCCAGAAAATGAAGTTTGTCCCATTAAACTTCTCCACTTTGAATCTTGCTTCTTCATCCATTACTCCCACTCAAATCAAACCCAGCTCTGATACCAGTTTGTTAGGGAAAACTACTGCGAAAGAATCTCCTTTTAATTTCGCTGCGAAATAGGATTATCAGATTCGAGAAAATCGAAAAAAAAAATAAACACATAAGCACAATCAAAACAACCAGAAAAGCACATCAGGATTTTATGTTTAAAACCCGAGAACCAGAAAAAATCACAAAGTCACGCCACCATAAATTCCCCTATGAAACTCAGAAAGTTTTACAAAGCACACACAAGTTTATTCTTCACACTCACACGAGGAAACTTATAGGACTTGCACCAACAATCTCCCCTCTTCTATCTGACGCAAAAAACCATGCCGAATCACCAAAATCCACCTCTTCGACACTCCTCTCCTTCATTAGAATGCTTGTCGAAGAATTCAAAAAGAAGAAAACAGCAAGCTCGTCGTTCCACGCTCAAAATTAGTTTTAAAACAAATTTTTCGTGTAGCAACTGCACCGGGCACCAAGCGCTTTGTATTGGCGTCCCATAATGGGCGCCTAGCGCCTATGCGCTGGTCTCTCGGGAAAACAAGTGCCCGCACCATGTAGGGCACTTAGGCGCGAAATGGCCGACGCATAGATGTTGGCCTTCTTCTTTTCGAGCGCTTGAGGGCCCATGGCTGGCGCTTAAGCGCCAACCTTAAATGCTGCTTGAAATGTTTTGGCTCCACACTACATAACACCTATGTGGTATCTTAGCTAAGAAAAACTATAAATAACGGCAAGTTAGGCAAAACAGGCAAAACGAATACCTTGATATGACAAAGTCCTTTGCCCAATTGTTCCAGCTGACAAAGCCCACATGTCGTAAATGA
>NW_018164587.1:16853-21149 GCF_001263595.1 Phalaenopsis equestris
TAGGAATTTTTACTAGGAGAAAGTCTGAGAGCTCATATGCTTCTTTTTGAGAAGCTTAGATACCATGATAACTGAAGCAAGAAGAAGAAAAGATGTCTAAAGAAAAGCAATGCCCTAATAAATAGTTGTATTTTAGTATCTATATTTTTATACAATAAAACTGAAGATAAAGGTACGATTGCTATTTTATGTCTAACGGTCTCTAACATCAGTGGAGGAGCCTATGTTGCGACCACTAATAGTGATTTTGTGGCTAATATCTAGAATTCTAATTTTGTTTTTGATTTCTCTGAATTAAAATTTAATTTTGTTTTTGTCCAAATTAAAATGTATCACGTTCATTTTGATTTAGAGAATAATCATAAATTTTTTCGAAAAGTGAACTTTTTTTCTTTATCACAATCCCACGTATCTTGTGAGGTACCATATAAAAATTGTGTATGCAAGTTTATTAGTCCAAGGTAAGCAAATTGATAATAAGTTTTGAGGATAGATCATTTGCATATGTGATTGTTTTAGTTTTCTCCGCCTATGAATAGGAGAAAATGGATATTGTCGGGGAGATGTTATATCTTTTTTAAAGCAAAGAGATAATATTTAAATCACTTAAACTAAAAATATGTTGAAATTAAAATATTAAAGTGAGAGCATTAATCACAAATGAAGCAAAACAATAGAAAAAGAAGTTATTAGATAAAAAAAAAGTTGGGATAATTAAATATCGACCACCCACAGCATTCATATTTATAAACTAACTATCAATGTGATTTTTCAGACCTACCAAACCATTGTATTTACACGTGTTACATTCAAACTATTGAGAATTTAATAAAAATGTAACATATGGGTTGGGGTTTTATCATGAATTTTAAATTTGAGTGAAA
Source organism: Phalaenopsis equestris (assembly GCF_001263595.1). Classification (NCBI taxonomy): domain Eukaryota; kingdom Viridiplantae; phylum Streptophyta; class Magnoliopsida; order Asparagales; family Orchidaceae; genus Phalaenopsis; species Phalaenopsis equestris. The sequence goes on from NW_018164587.1 coordinate 17,738, forward strand.
ATTCAAAAAAAAAAAAAAAGAAAGGATGAGAGAGGAAGAATAACCTCCAATCAAAATGGCCCTTATAAGATTATCACTTGGATTTGGAACAATAGATAGCTCATAATCTACAAAAGCTAATCTGACTAAGGATCTCCAAATCAAATTGATCATGCTACTTTTTACAACAATCAATTAGAATCCTAAAATAGAAAACTAGCTTAGTGCAAAGAATAAGGCATAAAACACATCACAATTGTAAGAATCCCTAGAGGGATAAGCTTTAATGTCACCATGGAAGATGTATTTATATCATCGATATTGCCATACATGTGATCATTATTATATCCACAATCAAAGTTGGCAATGCCCGAATAATTTTAAAATTGTACAAGTTATAGAAATCTTTTCATGAATCATTATTTGATTACAACCACACTCCCTATCAATCAATTCATTTAGAGAAACTCTAAGTGCATCGAATTCCATCCAAACCCTTACAATGAAAGATCTATAATGAGTAGTAGTAGGTAAAAAATCTTGAATCTTTTTCACAAATAATGAAGCTAACATAAACAAAACAACTTTATCAAAATAAGAGGTTTTAGCCATGGAAATGAAATCCAAGCCGAAGTAATAAGGTATTTAGTCTAAAGTTTAACAAGGGGCAAACATTTATGGACCCTTACGGAGGACTCTTAGTGTTAATGATTTTCAATAAAAAATATTACAAAATAATCCTCCAATCTATCAGCTTTTAATAAGGCATTAATTGTCTCAAGTAAATAGATAAGACCCCACGACAAGTTAAAACAACCACACAAAGACTCGTGATAACACGCATTGATGTGTTTAATCCAACAAATTTTTAATAAGTGAAATGTAAAAAGAGGTTGCCAATTTTTTATGTCATTATTTGACAATGACAAGATGGGTAGACCCTTTTAGGAAGAATGAGTGAAGTGAATGCCTTTATAAACAATAAAATTATGGAGGGCTCAATGCAATAATATTGTTGGCATTACATTTGTTGTCATAGGTGTGGAATATCCATTTGAATGTTATGAGACTGAGTTTTACTCTCTTACAGTCTCCTGTAATCCAAGCAATACGTTCGAACCACGTGATACATGTCTCGAGCATGGAACCGGGATCCATCCCGATCCTGTCCTACTTTGGAGAGTTCACCGTTCGGTGATGATGAATCAGGCACGGGACACATCTAATATCCATTTTAATGTTTAAAGGCTATTATCCCTCCATTCAGAGCCTCTCATGGCTGGGCGAAGTCATAAAACCCTCCCACGCAGATTTTGGGAAATTTGAGGTTTAAACCAACTTAACCGAGCAGGGGTCTGGGACACCCATTGGCATTCAAACCAACATCATGCGGACGCCCAAGATAGCCCGAGATCCAAAACCAAAAAGTTGAAAAGCAGGTCCTAGACCCTAGTGCCCCGGCTCCAGTTTCCAACGCCTAAAAAATTCTAAAATTTCTAAATTAATTTACAAATCAACCATCCTCTTTCATCTTTTTTTTCAAATTCTCACTCAAAGGTTTAAATTCATGTTAAAACCCCAACTCAAATTTTTAATTTTTATCAAATTCTCAATAATTTGATCGTGCTACTTGATCGTGGTAGCACGTGTAAACACATTAATTCGATACTTTAATAAAATCACTCGAATCATTAATTTATAAATATCATAGTAGTCCATATGCAATTACATACAAATCCAAACAGCCACAAATATAAACATTTAAATTTACACAAACATATAAACGCACAAGTCACACAACTATATACATCAACTTACTCCAAGCACACCAACCCTGCGTTGACTATACACAATTGGAACCCATCTGAGCCCTCCATCCCCAATCAGATGGTCTCGGCTCGACCATCACATGATGGAACAGGCGTTGACATCGTCGTCGTTGAAGAGGTTGCTGACCGGATCCTCGCCGCGGCGGTTGACCGGAAGGTTGCCGTGCTTGTCGCTGTTGTTGTAGCCATGGCGCCAGTAGTTGTAGCTGTCGCGGTAAGATTGTTCGTCGTGGAAGTAATTGGTGGCGTTGGTGAAGAAGAGGGGGAGGTCGGGGTTGGGCCAGAACTCCACCTTCTTCCCGCTCCGCCGCACTTGTTTCAGTACCTTGTTGCGGTCTATGTAGCCGGTCACCGTCACCTTCCCTAGTGGTAAGTTCACCTCCACCGAGTCCACGCCTTTGTTTTTCAGTGATAGATGGATGGTCTTAGTTTATGTTCTTGCAATGTAAATAATTTTTAAAATAAATTTTATTAGTATTATTTTTTATGTTTGTATGTATGTATGCATGCATATATGTATTTATGTATGTATATATATATTTATATATATATATAAATTAATTTATTTTATCATCTTCTTAATAATTCTTATTGTCGGAATTCATAAATGTTTTATAATAATTTTTTGAATTTGATTTATATATTTTCATAATGTATTTATATTGATAATTTAATATTATTTACATTTTAGTTAAAAAATATTATATATTATTATTATTATTATTATTATTATTATTATTATTATGTATTTATGTATAATTTAATTTAATTTTCTTGTTATTTATAAATATTTTATAATAAAGTTGTGAATCTCATTTATTTATTTTGATCATTTTAATTTTATAATTGTTAGTCATAGCTATATAATATTCATGTTATTTTTTTGTTATGATTTTCAAAGGGAAATATAGAAATAAGGAATGTATAATGAAAACATAGACAAATGTAATTAATTTAATGTACTAAAACGAAAAATATCTTCTCTAATTATACATGCAAAGGGCTAAAAGAGCTCCTTCCCACACCTCTACTCCTCATCTTGATTTTCCTCATTTGCTTGCAAACTCTTGAAGATATTTTATGAAGGACTAGACTGAAGTTTTAATGAAGATTATAAAATAAATTAATTTTAATAAAAAATATATGTACATAAATACATAAAAATTATATATAAATAAATATTCTCTTATTAATAAATTATTAAAACAAATAAATGATCAAAATAACTAAATGAAATAATTAAAATAATTAAAATGGAAAAAAAAAAACTTTGATCAATTATGGTGATCAGAACTTAATTAAGATAACTATTAAATAAGTTCATTTTATTTTAAAATGAGCAACTCTTAAATAATTAATTAAATGATAAAGTAAATTTAATAATTATTTGTCCGATAAATTTTCCCCAAGTAGAGTACCTCTGAGCTTGTGCAGGGCATGCTTGACAACCCTCTCGCAGCCTTCGCAACACATTCTCACTTTAAGCTCTATAACCTGCCAAATAATAATAATAATAGTACTGAATTAATATAGCACAGATTAATACTGAATTTATATATATATATATGTGTGTGTGTGTGTGTGTGTGTGTGTGTGTGTGTGTG
>NW_018164587.1:21312-23146 GCF_001263595.1 Phalaenopsis equestris
GTGTGTGTGTGTGTGTGTGTGTGTGTGTGTGTGTGTGCCGCGTTGCCCGGTCAGTTAGTTTCCAATCACAATATATGGCCCCTGAGATCGGAGGGTTCAAATCCATTCTGACACAGTTGCCCTTAAGGATGCCAACCGCGATATAAGACCTCTCAGGTCGTGGGTTCGAATCTCTTCTGACACAGTTGCCCTTAAACAGATGATATTCAAATTGTTATACATTTGGGGATATTTCTAATATATTAGTGTGCATGTCTTAAACCCAATAAACACACAAAGGTATAACACAAAATGTCTAGCCAGGGTGCAAACAAAAAAACAATAGCCAGAATATAAAAACCTTAACTACACCCTACCCTATGCTAGTAAACATCTAAAACAAGATTGTTATAACACATACATATAAGTGTGTGAAAAAGTGTGGCTAAGACTAACATATATATTTGATAGGGTTGTCATACTCGACCCAATTCTAAGGATCAACAAATTCTACCGTACACCACAAAATATAAGAATTTACGCAAGTAGAAGCTTTAAAGAATTCGATCTTACATATGGTTAAATTTATGGATACAACAATCTCAAAATAAGTTGTAAGACATGATGAATATTAATAATAAAAAATATTTTATATATATATATATATATATATATTAAAAATAAGAATTTAAGAAAACTTATAAATTAATTACTCATAATTCGAAATCTATATTAATTTCAATCACATATTTTTTATCAAAAAAGAACCCATAAAAGTATTTTTTTTCATTTTCATGCCTAAACTAAGTGAAAGCGGAATCCCTGTTTTTACAAAAACAATCTATGGGAAGATGTGTCCTTGCATATGGCTAGTAAATTATAAAATTTTCTTACTATCATGTAATAATCTAACTCAATGCTCTAACCCATGTATCTCGATCTTATATAAGTGAGAATTCTAATAAACCATCACATTTCCTCCCCAAATGAAATCATTTTCAATCATGAAACAAGCATATAGTATGTCCAAAATCTATAGAAGAAATAAATCATTGAAACCTGTGCATCAGGAATGCGCCGACATAAATCTCGAGGAGATCCAACAGACTAGAAGATGGAAAAGTACTGCTAAGGAGGGTCCATTGTCGGGAGACCAATGAACACACTTGATGCAACCCCCTGAATTAGGGCTGGAGGCCGATCAGATGTATGCCACTTGAATCAAATATTAAGGCCAATCGAGCCGAGTAGAGATATCGATCTGCTTATCTCTAAAATCCAACTTAAAATTCAATATCGCCAGCCATTTCATAACGCCCATTTGATTCCACATAAGGGGCCAATAATTGGCAATAACATAATCTACGAACATCCCGAAGGACACCTGATCGTCATGATTGAACAATCTATCATATTACGATGATTCACTCTCTTCCTGATAGCCTAATTTTGCTCTACAAACAAGAGCTTATCATCCAGTGATCAATAGTCGACACTATACTATAATATATGACTGACAAAGCCAAATTGATCAAGTCGAGGCCTACCGACCCGAGGACCATCAAAGGCCTGCCGACAACCCTGATTCGACATAGTCGAACACCAGATCTTACCGAAGCAAGACCCACTAATTTAAACCGACCGAGTCAGAGGGTAGCCGAGCCGTAAGCCCAAAAATATAAAATACCTACAATATCCCGTAATAATCCCACTAAAACAGGAGCAAGAACATGTAATTTCACTATATTGTATCTTTTTCTCTATAAATGAGAGAATTAATTTATGAAAAATGATGAATCAACAAATCAAATTATTATATCATTTTTCTCTCATAATAGGTATGATTGATGAGTAT
>NW_018164588.1:0-1372 GCF_001263595.1 Phalaenopsis equestris
AGATAATTCAGATTCTTGATCAATATCTTCTATGTCACTTTTCTGTTTCAAATTATCTTACAATTCTTCAGGAATTTCTTCCATTGATCTTTCAGTTTCTTTGTCCTTATCTCTCAACTCAAAGCTCTTTTGAAACAAATCCTCGAATTCTCTTCTAAATATCAGTTCAATAATTTTAAATTGCTCATAATTCATTTACTTAGGATTTATCTCAGAGTTATTGGGTAAAATCTCTTGGGGGTAATTGTTAATTGCATTAATAATCTGCCCCAGCATCAGAATCTCATTCATTTTGTTCGTATACCACAAAATATGTCATTCAGTGACTTTGAATAACTCTTTCATAGGAGATCGTTTACGGATTTCATCATTCAATTCAGATTCATCTTGTGATTGAGTCGAATATGAAGATATAGAGACTGGTGGTGTATATGAATTCACCAAATATATAGGCTTTAAAATTGTATGAGGTAAGTTCATTTTAAGGCCATGAAATTTTTCAACAGATGAAATTAAAACTGTACTATTTTTGGTAACGTCCATCGTTTCACACCTCTCCTGAACATACATACAATCTTCTTTAGACAACATTTTAGACTCCTCATGAAAGCCCATTTTGATCTCATCTGTTAACTTATTTTCAAAACTCTTTTGGAAATGGCTTTTTCTTAGATAATCAATTTCATCCATCCGAAAACAATCATCATCCTTGCTCTCAGCTGGATATTTCATAGCCTTTAAAACATCAAAATTGATTGCTTGGTCATTAATATTCATAGTTAACTTTTCTTTTTACACATCTATCATAGCTTGTCCAGTAATAAGAAAATGTCTACCCAAAATAATGAGAATGTCTTTATTTTCCTCCATATCTAATACAATAAAGTCCATAGGAAAGATAAATTTATCCACCTTAACAAGCACATCTTCTATAATCCCTTTTGGATAAATGAAAGATCGATCAGTTAACTGAAGAGTTATAGTAGTAGGAGAAATATCGGCTAAACCTAACTTCTTAAATATAGATAGAGGCATCACATTAATGCTCGATCCTAAATCACATAAAGCTTTTCCACATAATATTTTTCCAATTAACTAAGGAATTGTAAAGCTACAATGATCTTTAAGTTTCCGAGGAAAATTTTTCTGAAGTATAGCGCTACACTCCTCACTTAGTGCAACTGTCTCGTAATCCCCAAATTTCCTTTTCTTGTTTAATATCTCCTTCATAAATTTTGCATAACTTGGCATCTGTTTCAAAGCTTCAGCGAAAGGAATATTTATTTTTAACTTCTTAAGTACGTCCATGAACTTTGAAAATTTTTTATCCAACTCATGTTGTCTAAGTCTTTGAGGAAATGGAGGTGGTGGT
>NW_018164588.1:5737-8892 GCF_001263595.1 Phalaenopsis equestris
GAGGATATTGGCTCTCACTTTGGAGCTCCCACGTTCCCCTTGCCTGAGGGCTAACATCTCCGCTTCAGTACTCAAACAATAGGACCGAATTGGGGATTTTAGTCTGTCACCCTAAAATCTCCAATTCTACTCCTATCAAAGTATATTTCCTTATTTATTTGCATTCAACTCCCATGAACGTAACCATCCATAGAATCTGAATGTGGTTCTACTTTGTTGAGAATTACACAGTCCTCTCGGGTCTTAATGCAATTAAAACTAATTTTAACACTATAACAGGACTTTATTGTAATGTAAATAAAGTACAAGTAAAAATCATCACATTTATAATTAAATCCGCTTCTAACATGCATTACAAAATCCTAAACATGAATTATACTCATTACAAAAGAAAAGTAAAATGAAAACAACGGTATAATCTTCTCATACCATTATTTCCAAACAAGAAGAGAGAGTAAGAGAGGCCCATCACAAAGCATGAAGAAAACACAACGAAACTTCATTTAACCAAAGCAAATCCATTAGATAAGTGTTTACAAAAATCAAAAGATAATGAAGAACACAGTACTTAGATTTTTCCCTTTGAAAAAAAGACAAATATCTCTCCCACAAAGTTTCCCGACGATCCATGCAAAGGTAGAACATATCCTTACAAATTCTCTCAAAATCTCCTCTCCAATTTTTCCAAAAGGGTAGAAATCTACATTTCTACTCCTATTTATTCTAGAAACCCTAAACTTTCTCCACACTTTTCATAACATTCCTCTCACACATATCCCTTTTTCTAACCTAGATTTATTCTTTTAAAGTGTATGGATGAAGTTTGAAGAGTTGCCACAAGAACCCTTTCAAAAAGCGTCCAAATACGTTGAATTTCGGCCCATAACCGGTCCATAGTCGTCCCAGTCGAGTCCACAGTCGTCTCGGGCGCCGTCGACGAGCTTTTTTGTCATTTTTCGGTCTTCTCGGGTAAATCTAACCGTCCGCGCCGTTTTAGCACTGTGGGCGAGCAGCTGCGCAGCTCCACCGTTTGACTTCGTTTTAAATCTGTTTCGCCCCATTTCATTTGTGTTGTGTTCCTAACAGATAACCCTACAAAATAAGCATGAAAACAATCTTCCTTTAAAGTGTAATCTCATTCAAAAATATGCAAGAAGTGTAAAAGAGATTAAGCATCGAAAGACTTATCGAAAGGTGACAGGGCAAAATTTCATTTCTTGCTCGTTTTTGCTCCAAATTGCACCATTTTTGCATCTTTTTGCTCCAATGACCATAATTCATCATACCTGCAACAAAATATAAAAAATACCCTTCTTTAAAGTGCAATATCATCAAAAATAGTGTAAAATAAGTATGAAAATCTCAACATATTTTCCTTTGGTCATGCATCTCTTAAACCTGAATGTTGAATTGTCATACATGCAAAGTGGAAGTCCTACAGGCGGTTTATACCTGGCACAATCAGTAATTGGTATAAGAGAAGCCATGCACTTCTCTTATTCTTTATCCTCGGCTTCATGCCTCGAGCTAGTCCAAATGAGTGTGTCCCACCCATCGTAAATGAGGGCAGTAGACATGTTCATCCCAATCTTAATGAGTAGATGGGAGAGATACCCTCTTTTTAGAGGACTTGAGCTTAGCCCTGTTGACGAGCATCCCTTGGTTAGCACATCTTACTTAGCTAACCATCTTAATATTTTGATTGATGGGAGTCAATTCAATTGATATTTGCCTTATGCAGGAAAATCATGCCTTTTCCTAGCATTATTTTTTTTTTTGGTTACCCATTTCATATAGGGTCTGTATCGAGCATGCCCCATCCATCATGGGTGATTGTGACAATTATGCTCATCCCATTCATCTCACGTGAGTGTGATATTTTCCTTTCTTGGGAATATTTTGGGTTTAGCCTTGAGGCTAAACACCATTTCTTTGGTTCATTTCATTTTGCTTAACCTCTCTTAGGTGTCTCGATCGACTAAGCTTCGGTTGGATCGATACCTTATTTGTGCAAAGAAGTGACACTTCTTTCCTCAATACCTCTATTCGGTTTAGCAACTGTGTGGGTAAGAATTAGAGTTTCTCACTCACCTCGATGAGTGTGGTGTCTTCCCCCCCCCCTTTGGGGAATGCTACTAAATCGGCCTGAGGGCTGCGTACCCTTATTGTTGGAGTGTTACGTCTAAACCAACCATTCTTCGATGCTATGATAATTTCATGGTAGAATTCATTCTACCATAATTTTGGGTAGTGGTGCATCGGTTTTATCATCAATCCATATTTTGTTGGAGCTCTTTGATGCCCGAATTTGCTTTGATGCTTCATATGGTTACCTCGATCGGATGAGATTGATACTCTTTGAGAGGAGTGCCTCCTCCTTATCAGACTGCTTCATGCATCCAACATTTGCTTTGATCATGATACCTCAAGCTGTTATGTCACATTATTGTTCATTTGATGTTTCGATATGATACATATCATCTTTGATGTTGCTCGAGCGCTGTGACTTTGTAGTCGGCTCAGTAGGAGTACATCTCATCTTTAAATGATTTCGGCTTTTTAGTCATGGTCCTTGAAGCCATACGACCTTGGAGTCGGCTCTGTTATGATGACAACTTGTCTTTTGATATCTTTGGCCCGTAGCCATTTGATACGACATTTCTTGAGTTATATGACATTCTAGACAGCTCTCATGAGAATATATTATTGTGTCTGACTCTTTAGCCTTTTGATACATCTCAAATCATATGCCCTTTTGGGTCCTTTTTTTGCGAGAGTATCTTGTCTTCAAACTTTCCTAACCACATGCCATTTAGTTTGGGTCCTCTAGAGCCGCATGACTTTACAGTTGGTTTGATGATGATTGCGCCACAACTGGCTGACCAGATATCACCTTGTTCAGGATCTTTAGTGCTTTATAGCCACCTAATGACGGTGATTAGTGTTTCTACTCCATGGGAGCCAGTCTGACTCGCAACCGGGTTCCTATCGAGAGAACATAATAGGAGACTTGAGGTCACACGAGAAGATCGAGCCGCCTCCCACTTTTGCCATTACAACTCATGTCAGACAATTTTTGGGATCTCAACTTTGTCCATTTAAATGTGGTGACTGACCCAAGGAAAATATGTTGAGATTTTCATACCTATTTTATA
>NW_018164588.1:9880-10120 GCF_001263595.1 Phalaenopsis equestris
CTCCAAAGGGAGAGCCGGTATCCCCCCATCCTAGCCACAGATTCAGTAAACAAGCTTAGGATTAGTCAATGTTCTTTATGTCTAGACCGAAGGGTAAAGAATATATATGCTCCTATTTGGCACAATATAAATTGAACTAATTCACTTTATCCATTAACTATAATTTCTTGACAAGGAGAAGGATGTTTTCTTATATATTGAATATCACAATTAAACCCTCATTAGTATCATTAGTTATTT
>NW_018164588.1:10342-41648 GCF_001263595.1 Phalaenopsis equestris
ATCCATATTTATCATATTTATCTTATATTTTAAGCATATAAAAAGTCGTTGTCAGTGACACAGAGGGTAATTACCTCTTGCGATTAGGGGCGGCCTGTAAGCCAAAAGCCCATATGCGAGAGATGAGAGACCTGCGGTCACACGAGATGATCAGGCCTTTTCAACTTTCCATACTACTGAGTCACTGGAACAGTTACCACTTCAGCTGCGACTTCTCTTTACGACTACCTGAACTGTCGTGATGGGTGCTACCCTCCGGGAGAACCTACTAGTCAGTTCTTCGCGTGAGAACACAGCAGGAGACCTGGGGGACACACAAGATGATCGGGCCATCTCATTCGGTCATACTATTGAGACACTAGCTGATCGCAACTTCTGATCAGGTTGTGCATTATAGCCACCTGATTAAAAGTGATGGGTGCTTCTTTTTAAATGGATCAGTTAGACTCACAATCAGGGTCTCTTTTAAGAGAAACATAATAGGAGACTTGGTCACACGAGATGATTGAGTCTTCTCCCCCACCGTTAAGAATGAGGTCAGGTGTGGGGTTTCATCGATTTTGTCGTTGTTGACCTCACTTTTGGTTGAGGTCTATCATTTCGAGCGAGGTCAGGCAGGCCATTTCTCAGTCATACCATGTCCAGTTTATCTTGCATGGTTGGGTTTCCTTTGTGGTTGACCAGTTCTGGCTAGTTAACCACACCCTTGACCATACCCTATCCATTTTATCTGGCCTAGTTGAGTTTTCTTTTAGTCTCTCTTGGGATGTCAACTCGACTACTATGAGAGACTTTCTTTTGAGGATGCTGTCAACAAGTGCACTTTGCCTCAGCTGCACATCACACTTGTTGGGGGTCCTTTGTTGGCATCTATTTTTGATGTCACGTGTGTAGGATGTTCACATGAGCGAATTGGGATAACGCTTCATGCATATCTTCTTCCCGTATCCTGAGACATCCGGTTGAGACCTTTCGACGTGTGTTAAAGGGCACATTGCCCAAGTCATTTTGCTAGATTCTGGCTCTCACTTAGGCGAAGGTCGGTCAGCATGTCACTTGTCAGGTGGTTTCGGTCGGGCTAGCAGATCGCATGTGTCGCGTCGTGCAAAAAATTGGCTAAAATCGCCCTGATCACCAATGAAGTTGTGTCTAGATGACCTCGAACGATGAAACAGACCACATGAGTGTGTCCGAGATATCAATTTCATCTAAGGAGGACTTCAATCTCGCCATGGCTTTGCGGGCGGGCTGAAAATACACAAATTATCGTTTTTTAGTCTGATCGTCAAAAAAGTGGTCTGAACGATGACGGACGACGGAACAAGCCGTACTGACGCGTTCGGAATGTCAATTTTACCTAGAGAGAACCTTCATTTTACCGAGATGGCTTGTTCGGCAAAAAATGTGCGAGAGAATTAAATAATAAATATTGTTATTATTAATTTAATAATATTATTATTATTATTATACCCTTTAAAACTCACGCATGCTTGCTCCAAGAATAAAAAAGGAAAGCTCTCTCTCCAGCCTATCCAATGGCACAATTATTGTTATTATTAATTTAATAATGATATTATTATTATACCCTGTAAAACTCACAAATGCCCGCTTCAAGAATAAAAAAAGGAAGCTCTCTCTCCAACATATCCTATCATCTCTCTCTCTCTCATCACATTATCAAAAAACAAAATAACAAAATTATCCCATTATCCCTGTTTAAAACTCACGCGCATGCTTCATCCTGTGCAGTTAAAAAGGGGAATAAATAAATAAATAAAATTATAATATTATATCATATCCTATATCTCTCTAGAAAAGAGCACGCGAACTGGACTGGCCATCTGGATCGTCTGCAAATCTCTCTCCTGGAGCTCACGAAACAGATGCCTCTCCCGCTTACCCTCTCAGTCTCGTGTGAAAACCAGCCCATCAGCCAACTCCCCTCCTCTCCGGACCCGCCCTCATCGCCGGCGACGAGCTGTGCCATCCCTTCGGTCGTCGGTCAGCTCCCCTCCTTCTGTCTCGCAAGAAGAAGTCGGGCTCTCTCTGGATTTCCTCCGTCGTGCTCCTACAGCCGGCCGAACTATCCGCTGCCTCCCTCACCGGCTTTCTCTTCTTCTCGATAGACCCCGTCAGCCTTGCCAGATTTCTTTCACCTCGCCGGCTTTAGCCTCGTCGGCATTGTATTCTCGTCGGAGTAAGATAGTGAGGAAAGCTTTAGTTTTTGGGCTTTTTTCCACATCTACTCCATTCCCAACGCTCACCCCCGACAAGCTAACATCCGCCACTTTGTCGCCTCGTACTTCCGGCGACCAATCACCTCACCGGACCACTCCGACGTTGCTGGACAACCAGCAGCGACGTCATACGAAGCACTTCTGTCTCACGTGCAAGCTCCCACCAGACTTCTTTAAGCTTTGTGTAAACCACACAACAATATAACCTCTCTTCTCCTTCGCATTTTACTTCCTAGCTAGCCTTAGGTTGTAGATGTGTTAGGCGTGTAGGTTAGATCGCCCACACAGGATGAGTGCGCGGGCGTATGTCGGCGCGGAGGCGCACCTGTATGATGGATCGCTTGTTTTACTAGAGATGACATTTATGATAGGATTCTCCTTAAGCAACCAATTCCCCTACGATAGCCGAGCGAACCTTATTTGATTGCTAGCCTTAGCACAAAAATCTTAAAGGTTGGAGCCCCTTTCACTCCCCCTTGCTTTGGTTGCTTCGGTCTTTTTTTTTATATCGAAGAGTTGACCTTTGCAAAATGAGAAAATGAGAGTCATTAGCTCATTTTGCAAAACCCAGAGGCGTCATGAAATTGGAAAAAGCGTCGTCGCTAGTCCATTTCACGGCAACGTGGAGAACTTCCCCTTGGAGATCTAGGGAGAATTTCCCCACCCGCCTCTTCAAAGCAAAGATAGTAGTGGTTGTCTTTCTATATATTGACCCTAGGTTTCCCCGATGAGGTCGTTAATATGGGAATGTCTCCCTATTACATATGTATACTTGCATGTTGCATTTTGCACGTCACATAGCATTTCAATTCGCTTCATCGGCTGCCCCAACCCGGCAAGTGCTTCACTTTGCTCCAAGTGGCCGCCCCAACCAGATGAGCATTTCACATAGCTCTGACCAGCCGCTCCGGCCCTACAACCAATTTACTTCACTTCGAACGGCTGCTCGGCCTGATGAGCATTTCACTTTGCTCCGACCGACCGCTCCGTCCCTGCAAGCATTTGACTTTGCTTTGACCGGCCGCCCTGACCCGGCAAGAGCTTTACTTCGCTCTGACCGGCCGCCCCGGACCAACGAGCACTTTGCTTCGCTCCGACCAGCCGCCCTGGCATGGAGAGCACTTCACTTCGCTTCGACATGTCACCCTGTCCCGGCGGGCATCCCACTTCATTTCAATCGGCTTCCGACCCCGATTGGCCTGAGATTTTGCTAGATCGAATTTCTCTGCCCGGTCGACCAACTACTTGCACCACCATACTGTTGCATGTGTGTTTGCATTTTTTCATATTATAATGCATATGTATGACTACATTATTGCATCTTATCTTGCATTTACCTGGCTACATGATTATGATCATATGCTTGAGTTGCATGTTCTCTCTACATGATTATGATCATATGCTTGAGCTGCATGTTCTCTTCGGGCCCATGCTGCCACGACATGTCTACCCTTTACAGGTCATTGCCCTACCGGCATACTCTTGGGGTCACTGCCACCACGGCATGCCCATTCTCTTTGGGCCCCAACCACTCGGGCATGCCTATTCCGTTGAGTCACTGCCGCTCCGGCATACCTCTTGGGGTCGCTGCGACCACGGCATGCTCATCCTCTTCGGGTTGCCCTGGCATGTCTATTTCGTTGAGTCACTACCGCTTCGGCATGCCTCTTGGGCCGCTACCACTACGGTATGCCCACCTTCATTTGAGTCTCTGCCCCATGGTATACTCATCACCTGTGTTTTGACCAATCATTTGCATTTATATGTTCACATGGATAGCGAGCCAGACCCGTTAGGAGAGTGACTCCCGTGTTGGCTGTAATGCCTTAACGAGCATTGCTTACCGGGTTGATCCCGATGAGCAATGCCAGTAAGTCATCGGGATTGACACAAGTATGAATGTGCTAAATATCTATTAGATCTAACTTGTGTAACTCCTCTTCATGACACCCTTTACATCTTTTGGATCCTTAGGATGGGGCCAGTGTGACGACCCTATCAAAGTCATACCATACCCAGACTTACCCCACACTTAGATACTAGGTTGATGTACTTGTCTTTAGATGGTGTGCTAGGCTAGGGTTTAGAATGCTAGATAATATTTTTGAGACATATGACTATTGTTATTTGATGTGTTGTCTTGTGTTAGTCATGTGTTACCTTTTCACCTTTTTTTGGTGTGCTTGTATGCTTCTTGTGTGTGATAATATATTAGGGCGATCTTCTGCAGGTGTTGTGCCTATTTATACACACTCACACAGGTGATATTATGGGGGAGCATGTAATGATTTTTATGTTGGCATCATTTTTTTGGTGTCACATGTGTAGGATGTCCATTCAAGCACTACGAAACTTTATTTGATGCATGTGTTGATTCCAGTGGTGCAAGACATTCATTAAAGACCTTTCGATGAGTGCTGAGGGGCACGTTGTCGAGGTCATTTTGCTAGACTCTGGCTCTTTCTTAGGCGAAGGTCGGTCATCATGTCAGTGGTCGAATGACTTTGATTGGATTGACAAATATTACTCGTCGTGTCGCACATGAAATTAATTCAAATTGGCCTAATCATTGACGAAGTTATCCAGATGACCCCGGATGGCGAAACAGACTGTGTCAACGTGTCTGGAACGTCGGTTTTACTTGGGAAGAACACCCACACTGTTAGGGTTTTGTGTGCATGTGAAAAGGACACAAATCAAAGAATTTTTGAATAAATAATAATAATATTATTAAAAAGACATAAAATCCCTAAATCCCTAAATATTTCATGTGACACGCCCCTCTCCCGTTCGTGAAAAACCGTCGATCTCCCTATTGCGAAACCTAGCCCGCCGCCACCTTCTCCCTCGCCGCCCCTCACGCCGCGACATTGCCGCTGGGCATCCCTCCATGTCGGTGTTGCTTGTCGCCGTCTCCCCCTTCCCTGAGCACCGCACGCCAAGCAGCAGAGCTGTAGGATCTCTTTCAACTCTGGTGTTTCGAGCAGTCGGATCTCCTCCCTCGTCACCGGCGAGGGCCGCCGGAGTTCCTTGCTTCCGCTGCTGGCCTACTTCCTTGCCTCCAGATCTCCCTACCGGTGAACACTTACAGAAATCCGAAAATACCCATTTTTCTTCTCCTACCTGAAACTATGGATGCAGATGGGGTGAGTTCAAATCTAGGAAAAATCTAAATCCCTTAAGTGTGGGGATATTGATTTGTAGAAGTAATTAAGTGGATTATTTATGATTTGCAAGCATGAAAGGGTGTAAATCTTCTATGCTTTTGAAAGCCCTTTTATTGTTAAATAATGGGATTTCAGTTAGATTTTTGCTTGTATGCAGAAATGTCGATTCATATTTGTTAACGAATGGATTTCTTGAGATTTGAAATCATTTAGGAGACGTGCTAATTATCTATTATAGTCTCTTTTATCGTTGGAGGACGACAAGGTGAGCTTGTGACATCGCGTTCTCCCACTCACTTTGTGTTATGTAATGTGAAGCGAATCCGAGGAAAATCTCAACCGGTCCGACCCCTTCCTGAAGGTATATGTTTTGTTTGTATTTTTATATGCTCGGATTATTTATTTGGGTACTTTGCATACCTCACCTGTTATTTCCTACTTTCTCTGTATTTTGTTGCGAGATTCACCGGAAAGCTCTTGCCCTTATTGGGTCTTTTTGTTGTCTTGTGCATGTTCTACGAGGCACACTGAAGCATGGATCAGATGTCGGCGAGCTTGGAGCAAACAAAGAGAACATGTCTGCAACCTTCACGGTGGTAAGATTTTCCTAACTCCTAGCTAGCCCTAAGTTTTAGTGGTGTCTAGGCGTGTGGGTTTGATCGCCCACACCGGGTGCGTGCACCGCATGAGCCAGAGCTTCAACATACCTATGTGATTGATCATGGATTTCCTAGAGTGAGCCTTTAGGTTAGGATCTTTCCTACGTAACCAAACATCCCCCGCAGAGCCGAGTGTCTCCCTTTTTTTGTGAGTCTTAGCACAAGTCCTGATGGGTCAGGTCTCTCACTCCCCTTGTTTTGGGTTCACTCGCTTTACTTGGAGAAGTTAGGAGGTCAAACTTGGCAAAGAGAGAGAAGCGTTGTAGCTGTCCCGCTTTGCAAAGTCTGGAGGAGTTCACAAAATGGGAAAAAGCTTTGTTGCTAGCCCATTCCATGACGCTGTGAAGAGTTTTTCCCTAGGAGATCCGGGGAGAAACTCCCCACATTTTCCTCACTAGAGCAAGAGGCAACGATGCCGCATATCCAAGGGTCTAAACCTTAGGTTTCCCAAGTGAGGTCGTTAGTACAAGCGTGGCTCGCTATACAAGCGTGGCTCGCTATCATTCGCTATCATATGTGATCATATGCACCTCATTGTTTGCATATGCATGTCTTGCATGTTATGTATTGTATGTCATATATCACACTTGCACTTGCACTCTATACCTTGCATTTGCACTTACACTTTGCACCTTGCATTTACACGTTGCACTTGCACTTACACCTTGTATCTTGCACTTGCACTTGCACTTGCACTACTTGTGTCTCGATCGATCGTTCCGGACAGGTCAACACCACTTGTGCCTCGGTCGGTTATCTCAAACCGGTCACATCACTTGTGTTTCAGCTGGCTACCCCGACTCGGTTAATACAACACTTTGGTTTGATCGGATGTTGTATTTCAATCGACCGACCACTCTCTCCTTCGCATGTTGTGTATGTGCATGTACATGTTTGTCTGTATAATCGATATCGTCTACTTCTGTTGCATTCCTCGGGTCACTGTCTTACCGGCATACCCTATTTTCGGGTCGCTGTCGTCATGGCATGCCCACCTTCGGGTCATTGCCTTACCAGTATATGCTCTTTTCGGGCTCCTGCTGTCACCACATGCCTACCATCGGGTCACTTTCTTACCGGTATACCCTCTTTTCAGGCTCCTGCTGCCACGGTATGCCCATTCCTTCATGTTATTGCCTTACCGGTATACCCTCCTTTCAGGCTCCTGCCGCCATGGTATGCCCATTCCTTTGGGTTATTGCCTTACCGACATACCCTCTTTTCGAGCCGCTGTCGCCACGGCATGCCGCCACGGTATGCCCATTCCTTTGGGTTATTTCCTTACTGACATACCCTCTTTTTGGGTCGCTGTCGTCACACATGCCCATTCCTTTGGGTTATTGCATGTCCATTCCTTTGGGTTATTGCCTTACCGGCATACCCTCTTTTCGGGCTGCTGCCACCACGGCATGCCCATTCCTCGGGTCACTGTCTTACCGGCATACCCTCTTTTCGGGCCGTTGCCTCCACGGCATGCATGCTTGCATTTGCATATTTGTATGGATAGCGAGCCAGGCTCATTAGGAGAGTGATTCCCCCGTATTGGTCGCGATGCCTTAACGAGCATTGCTTGCTGGGTTGATCCCGGTGAGCAATGCAAGTTAAGTCATTGGGATTGACATGATTATGACTGTGTTAAAGATCTAATAGATCTAACTCGTGTCACCACTCTTTGTGACACCCTTTAGATCCTTCAGATTTTTAGGTTGGGGCCAGTAGGACGACCCCATCAAAGTCATACTATACTCAGACTTACCCAACACTTAGATATCAAGTTGATGCACTTTTCGTTAACTGGTGTGATATGTCAGGATTTAGGGTGTTAAGTAGTCTTTATATGCTTGGCTATTGTTCTTTGATGGATTTGTTGCCCTAACCAGGTATCTTTCATTTGCATTGTGCTTGTGGTGCGATTGCATATTGCATATGTATGATAGTGTTAGGGCATTCTTTTGTAGGGAGTCGTGCCTATTTATATGCACACACACAGGTACCTCTATTGGGGGAGCAAGTGATGATTTCTAACCTTTTTGTTCGCAGGTGCTATTTAACTCCCACACTTTTAAGGTATGGCTCATGATACGTTATTTGCATGTGAGTTTTCCCACTGACACTTTTTTTCATGCATGATTGAGTCTTTTTCTTTTTTCCTATGTACTTTTTAGAGTCTAGGAGAGTCTCGTAGCAGAAATAAGATATGGGCATGTGTTCTGAGGTGTTTGATACAAGAACCATGTGGAGGGGACCAGGAGCAGATGTTCGTGCCCCGTATCTTAATTTTGTATTTTATATTGATATATATAATTAGGACCGGGCATGTATATGTGGAGTCCGGGCGCCTTTTTTTGGATATGTTGTCAAACCAGCGGCACCGGCCTTTTATTATTTGATTTGGCTTGTTTTGCTTTTTTGCATTATATTGCATGTCTGCACATTTGCATGTGTTTTCTTTTTTTTGTAATTTATTTGTGATTTCACGATACAACATAGGCTCTTTAGGACTTAAATTCTTAATTTCCTACTAAAATTCTAAATAAAATATTCAAGATATTTAAAATTTAGGATTAAAATATTTAGGATTTAAAAATTGCAACATTTACTTTTCTGCATATATTAATAGAGCCTCCACAATAGTAGGACCGCTCTAGATAACTGCATCATATTTGCATGTCCCGATGAGGAGTCCCCGTACTTCTCCAACCTGACTGACCCAACATATCTTCATATAGGTGGTTGTCTAGTGTGCCTAGGGTGTTAGAGGGCTCCCCGACCCAGACGGGGTATAAGTCCTTTTGTTTGGAGCATTTCCAGCTTTGTAGCTGAACCTCCACTTTTTTCTTCTTTCCTGAGGCATCCTTGCCACTTCGGCAGGTTTAAGTCCCACCTCTTGGAGCTCCAGCTTATAGTCATAGGATAGAGTTTTCTTCCTCTGACCTTAGGGCTACCAAGGTTCCAGTGGATGATGCAATTCAATGATTGCTGGCCGGGGATCTCAGGACGTGTTGGGTCGACTAACTTCACAATCAGGTAGACTTAGGATCTTAGTAGTTGTGTATGACGGGTCTGTGGTACCCCGACCCAGTTACCTCTACCTTCTAGGATTACTCTACCTTACTTTTGTTGAGCCCCTTTGAGTCATGTCTCTTCTTGATTTTGTTGATATTACCTTGACGACCCAATACTGATGAGCTGCCGCCCATTTGGGATACGACGATTTTTCCTCTGCCCTTATGGCCCGAACTTGCTTTGACGTGTTGGGATATCCCCGTCAAGATGATCTAGGTTATTCTGTGGGCTCCGTGTGCCGATGAGCCACTAACCATTTGGGATGAGAAAACTCTCTCTCTCTCTCTACCCGATGGTTTAACGTTAGCTTCGAAGCATTAGGATTGTTCTCATATGGAATAACCTTTATTTGATTGCCTATACCCCAGGTTTATGATAATATGAAGCAAAAATACTTTTATCAAGAGTATGCTCAAGTATCCCCCAAGATGTAATTAACTAGTAGGAACACATTCCTTTGGGAGTGCTCTTGACCCCAGAATAGTACATACACCTGATACTCTGGTTATGGGTAGTCTATGTAGATACTTCTTTCGCGGATATTAGTTCAAGGTGCGTCTGCCCGATCTTGTTTGGGCGGACATTTTTGACCTATTCTTGCGAGATTTATCGAACGTAGACTCTCCATGTTTTACTTTTTCTCTTGTTTGTCTCTTTGTCGTACGTCTCTTCTTATTTGATTCCTCTCCTTTTCGAATTATCGATATGATTCAGGAAGGAGATTTATTCGAATGGAGAAAGTATACGACGATCGACAAGCTGACAACTCCTTTTAAAATAAAAAAGAAAAAAATGAGCGGAAACAATCTAATCATTTGCTTACATGTGCTCTTAGCTCCCCCAATTATAAAGCACGGCTTATTATTTTTATGATGCATGGCGTGCCCACTAACGCTTATTTTATGCAGGTCGAGCCTTTATTTTCTATTTCAAATGTATTTGATAGAGTCGTCGTAGGAGAGTCTGTATCGAAAATAAGGTACGGGCACGGGCCTTCAGGCCGGTTTTAAAAATGGTTTGCATGCATAGCTATAACCCAATCATACTTAATAGTGTCTCTACACATAGGAATGTGGTAAATAATTGCATCATATTTGCATGTCCTGAGGAGTAGCCCTCATGCTTCTCCAATCCGACTGGCTCAGCATAATCTCGTTTAGGTGGTTGTCTAACATGCTTAGGGTGTTAGGAGGCACCCCGATCCAGACGGGGTATAAGTCTCTTATTTGAGTGCTTCCATCTTTGTAGCTAAAACTCCCTTTCTTGTTCCATCCTACGGCATCCTCATCATTTCAGTTGGCATAAATCCCACCTCTTGGAGCTCCAGCCAATAGTCATAGGATAGAGTATTGTTCCTTTGATCTTAGGGCTACTGAGATCCCCGCGGACGACGCAATTCACTGATTGTTGACCGGGGATCTCTAGTTGTGTTAGGTTGACTACCTTCACAACCAGGTAGACTTAATGTCCCAGTGACTTGGGATGACGAGTCTGTGGTACCCCGACCTAGCTACCTCTACCTCTTAGGACTAATTCTCCCCACCTTTGACTACCCTTGTTGAGCCCTCTCTGCTCTTTCAACTTCGCTGATATCACTTTGACGGCCCGATGCTGATAAGTTGTCGCCCATTTGGGATACGATGATTTGTCATCTGCCCATATGGCCCGGATGTGATATGGCCCAGATGTGCTATGACGTATCGGGATACCCCTATCAATTGATTTATGGTTATTTTGTAGGTGTCGTGTGTTGAGGAGCCACCATCCATTTGGATGTGAGAGATTTACTCTTTGCCTGATGGCTTGGCGTGTGCTTCAAAGCATTAGGACCGTCCCATACGAAATAATCACCTTTTGATAACCTATGCCCCATATTCATGATAATAAAGCGAAACTCCTTTCATCGAGAGTCTTCTTAGGTATTCCCTAAGATGTAATTAGCCAGTAGGAATACGTTCCTCTGGGAAACTTTTGACCCCCAGAACAGGTACATACACTTGACTCTCTGGTTATGGTTACGGGTGGCTTATATAGAGATTCTACTCATAGATGTTGTTTTTCGGGTTACTTTGATTTGATTCTCTTTGGATGTATACTCTCAACCCATCACATAAGGATTACCCCTATATAAGCCTTCCATCTTTTTTCTTTTGATTTGTTTGTTTATTTGTTGTCGTACGTCATTTTGTCATTTGATTACTCTCCTCTTTGATTCATTCATTTGATTCGGGAGGGAGACTTATTTGAATAGGAAAATTATATAACGGCACAAAAATAGACAAGTTGGAGACTCTGAGATCTAAAAAGAATGAAGAAAAACACGGCGGCGACGACGTATATGTGAACTTTTGGTGAGTGGTTGTTGGCCTCCTCTCCTAGAAAATCTGTCTTTTCTTATAAAAATCAAAGGGGTGTCTTGGTGTCTCTTAAAAAATGTGTCTCCATCCAATGAATTTTCTATGAGTTGTTTCCTTATAAGCCAATTGAATGAATTTTTTGTGTTCATGGGCTATTTCCTTCGTTTTTATCAAGGGTTGCTTCAAACACCTCTTCAAAATTTCGCTCCAATTAATATTTCTTCAAATAACTAACTTTTGCGGCGCTTAAGCGTGGGGTACCTGACGCTTAGGCGCGCTAGATCATTTTGCACGTTTCTTCATTTTTGCTCCAAATTTGACCTTTTTTCACTCCTTTTAGCATCTCCATCCATTTGATTGTACCTACAAGAAAAACACAAAAATACCTTTCATTAAAGCGCAATATCTCATAAATATGTATAAAAATCTGTATAAAAACACTATAAATTTTAGGTGCATCAAAATCCCCAAACTCACAACCGTAAGTTATTATATTTGGTTTACAAAGTACAAGTGTTACTTGAGGACAAGTAACGATTAAGTTTGGGGGAATTGACACGCCTTAAAATTATTTATTTTTATATGTGTATTTTATACTCATTTTTAAGAATATTACGCTTTAATGAAAGATATTTTGTGTGTTTTTGATTTTAGGTGCAATAAATGGGATTTAAGAGCAAAAAGGAGCAAAATAGGCCAATTGAAGCTAAAGGATCACAAAGTTGACGTGGCACCGATCTTCTAGAAGCTTGGAGCCTAGGCACCACGGTTGGGCACCTATGTGCCAAAGCTGATTATGCATATACTCAATGAATTTGGACAGATTTTGAAAATGTTGCTGAAGTGACCCTTGGTGATTTTTGCAGCTTCATATATATAAAAGATTTCCAAACAAAAAAGTGTGTGTGGTGAGTCGTTTTAGGGTAGGGTTACATCGCCATTGGGGTGGGCAGCCACCATAGTGAGAGTGTGGTGATTGCGAGTGTTTGTGTAAGTCTTGTGGAGTCAAGTTTAGTTAGAAAACTTCAGAGGATTACTTGGGAAAATTTGTTAGATAAGTATTTGTACTTTTATTTAAGCCTTGTTTTGTAAACTTAGTTTTTAATATATATCATGTTTTGTTTTGTTATCCCCATGAATTCTGAGTAGTTTTCTTTTTTTATCATTGCAATAAAAAGTAATCATATGTGGGGTTAGAATGTTTTAAATATTTCTTATATTCCAAAAATTTGTGATGGTATTTTCACTGATTCTTAATTTACTTTTCAAATTGACCATTTGTGATGTTAAAATCTGTTGCAAAACATAGTGACCCGGGAGGGCTATGATTTTACCCAACTAGTGAGTACCACACTAAACCTTGGATGGAAGGGATGTCACGTCCAAGAGGGAGTGAAATAGATAGGGAGATAAGTTTTGATGGGTGTGTAATTGATGATTCTAGAGTGACAGACTAGAACCTTTTTCACTCAGAATAATTGTATCAATCAAGAACTTAACTTTAGGTTAGCCAATATTCTTTATGCACTCTGGCGATGGTAGAAAAAAAGGTATGTTCCTATTTGTCACAAAACCTTATTTTTATCTTTAAGCATTTAATTCTTACATTTATTACAATATCTTTGCAAGAAGAAAGACTTTTTATTTTAATCATACTTCCTTACACATCTGTAGTTTAAGAAACTTTGCATCTACTTTTAGCTTTGCATTTAGATTTAGCAAATATTGATTTATACCCTTTTACAAATAGTTCGCTATTATTCTCCTACAAATTTTATTTACAATTTAAATAGAAATATTTCTAAGTTGACAGAGAAATTCACTTATTCTCTGTGGGTTCAATACTGGGGTTTTTAGAGAAAACTCTATATTACTTGAAATAATATGTATACTTGTGCAGTACCTCTAGTGTGTAAGTCATTAATTAATTTTATAACACAATTATTTTGCACACTAGCCACTGAATATAAATTGAGTCAAGTTTTTGGTCATCTTTCAAAACTTAAATAATTATGTAATTTTGGGTCGAATTATTAGGCTGAGTTCATATCAACCTAAGTCAGACCCAAATCCAAGCCTAGTCCAAAGCTATTGATTAGGGTTAATTTATATCTAAATTAACTTAAGACTAAACATATGAATATAGGAGGAGCAAGGGACTTACTAAAGAGGAGGCATGCCATAGTGGTTCGCCATAGGAGGAGGCTTGAGCACTCTCTATCAGTCAAAGGCCGAATTCAGTGTGGTAATGGAGTGCCAATAGGGCCTATTTATAGGCTAGAGAGGTGGTGGTGGAGGCCTTTGTGATTGTTGATTAAGGTGATGGTTATACGGTAGAGATTATTCCAATGGTTGGAGCTCCCACGGATCACCTGCGGTGAACCATCGCTTTGATTCGATGTTGACCCCGAGGATGAAAGCCACAAGTTACTAGCGTTCCTCAGGGATATAGTCACAGAAGAGTATGACATGACCATGCCCAGAAGCTTTCGCGTGTGGCTATACTCAAACCGAGTGTGACCATGCCTAAGAACTCCTAGGTGTGGCTACGTCCGTATCAGATATGATAATTCTTAAGAATTTCTAGGTGTGTCTACGACTAGATCAGGTGTGACCACATTGATCCAACGAGTAGAGTTTAGGGTTTGATTCTGAGTTCAGGTTGAACAAAAGTCAGGTCAACAGTAACTTCTCGCCATTTATGAGGATAAAACCTTGTGGTACACTGATTTAGTGAACTTCACTATCAGCAAAATAGTTCCCTACAATCTGATCTATCACCAGTGGAAGTGGTTCTTTTCATATGTCAAATTCTACTATTGGGATGAGCCCTATCTTTTAGGAAGTGTAAGGACCATATCATTAAGAGATGTGTGTAATTAGAAGAGGTTGACAATATCATTTGATCTTGTCACGATTCAGAATCTATGGGACATTTTGAAGGATTTAGGAATGATACTAAGATATTACAATCAGTATTTTATTGGCCTGCCCTTTTTAAGGATGTGAATGATTACTTCATAGCTTTTGATAGATGCCAACGGGTACATAATATTTCTAAAAGATGTGAAATATATTTATGTTAAAGGAATTGATTTTATGGGACTCTTCATATCATTATTAGGAAATTTATATATTTTGGTAGCAGTATACTATATCTCTAAGTGGATTGACACGGTGGCTTTGCTCAATTGTGATGCTAAGAATGCTCCAAAATTCTTGAAAATGCATATTTTAGTTAAGTTGGAACACCTAGGGTAATTATTAGTGATTGAGGCATCCATCACAAATCATTTTTCACCTGAATGACGTAGACATGATAAAATATTTTATGACTATTTTTTAATAATTATGGGAGTTATGGACCTCAAGATATAAAAGTTTTATATGAATTTTGCAAATAAAACTAAATAAATTGGACAATTACATATATGTCTTTAGCATAAGTTTGTCTACAGATCCACAAACTTCCTTTTTTCTAGATGTTTCGCCATGCATTTTCCATAATTTCTAAATAATAAGGGATTTAGGGGAAATAGAGAGACAGCGAGAGAGAGAGAAAGAGAGAGAGAGGGAGAGAGAGAGAGAGAGAGAGATGAAGAAAAAGTTAGATTTTAGGGGTTTTGGCTCACTTTTGGTGTGATGGATTAGTTAGAAAAATTAACTGGCTCAAGATATTCTACCTTTATCCTACATATGATTTTATTGATTTTGATTTTTTGTGCATTATTCAAAGTTTTGGTTGTCCAAAACTTGTAAAATTTGGGATATATTTATATTTTGGAAACTTTCACTGTGTAGCTTTTAATATACTATTGTCTTATTTATTCTACATACTTTGTTTTAAGTAAATTGAATTTTTACTAGGTATGTCTTTTGTTTAAGATAAAATTCATAATTTGAGTTATATGAAGCTTTATAAAAAAGTATATATATATATATATTATGAAATACTAGCATATTGATGACTATGTGCAGGCTTAATGTGTGATTTCTATTTTGGTTGATGCATATAATTTGATCACATCATTATTATTGTGGATTATTCTTTTTTTTCTTTATGTGCAAGTTTTAGATATACACTGTGATGTTAAGCATATTATAGTGTTTAAATATGATATAATATTTTGAAATGTGCGTACACTAAAAGGATTAGTTATTATGATTGATATTAACGGACATATTATACTTTGTGTAGTAGGGTGGGTTGGCGGGCTTTCCGTTAAATGAGATAATAGTGTATAGTTGATATATGCTTAGAGTCATAAATGATGAATATGATATGATATGAATGTCGATAGGCTGAAGTGATACCTCACATGTACTATGTCACATGATTAATTGTTCTGACAGTTTTTACAAACATAATATGTTATGATATTATATATGTTTTACTATAATTAGTTCAGAAAAAATATCACATATAATTAGTCAAAACATTTAACTTTATATGTGTAATGATAATTATACTTGATAATATGAATTGCATCAGTATTATTATTGTCTTTTGACATATTATTGTGATTTATATGCCTTGTGGTATACATATACATCTTTAATGACCGACATATTTTACTATTTAAATCATACACGATATGATTATGATGCAATCATATATATCATTATATTTATCCATTGATTTCAATTACAGATTATGTGTAGCCTATTGAGTTGTTCGCACACTCTTATTGCATTCACATATTTTTCAAAAAATGGTAAGACTACTAGAGTCGGCTAATGGTATTTGTTGATATAGATATATTTGATATATATATTTCATGATCATGGAGTATTTATCTTTTTGACAATAATGCAATGAAGGGAATTCTCGCAATAATCATCTGTTTAAAAACTTTGAAGTGTAAAAAAGTGTCATTGATTAAGCTTGCTCTTGAAATACATATTGGCATATAGGAAAAAGGAAATGGGCAGCAGAGTCAAGTATATTTTGAAAGGTGATGAGGGACTGCATGATGAGCTGCCGCATGGATCTTCAAACTGCTATACATGGATGCATCTGCATGCATCTACTGTACGTGATCCTCCTGCATGAACCGCCAAACTTGAATGGAAAT
This sequence comes from Phalaenopsis equestris, assembly GCF_001263595.1. NCBI lineage: Eukaryota > Viridiplantae > Streptophyta > Magnoliopsida > Asparagales > Orchidaceae > Phalaenopsis > Phalaenopsis equestris. The sequence continues at coordinate 26,904 of NW_018164588.1, forward strand.
CAAGAAAAGTAACTGTACGTTCACCTCTGATTTAATTCATTTTTTGGGAAGGATGGTTATGGGCAATCCGTTCATTGGCAAGGCGAAGGGGCCAAACTGAACGCCACTTTCCGGTCCACAAAGGGCCCACCTGAAATGGATAAGCAGATTAGTTTCAGTACTTGAACCCTTAACTTCTTATTTTTTAAAAATTATACAAAGTTGGAGTTGCGTGTTTTTTCAAAGATCTACTTATTGGTTTGCAAAGGGATGGACGGTGACTGCTATTTTTCTGTAACTATAAAACTAGTGTTTTTGTTTATGTTTGTCAACCTGTACTTTGTGGTGAGGTGATGGAGGAGAACTAAGATCTCCAGCTTCGCCAGCTCATTTCCAGGGCACGCATGGGTCCCGTTTCCAAAAGGCATGAACGTGCTCGGCTTCGGTGGAATCTGCTCCAGTCAACACAACACCCGACATTTATTAGCCATGAATTAGTGAAATATTTTTACTATTTATATGTACATATATATGTATTAGAATTAATTGGAAGAGAAAACAGCACCTCAAATCTGGAAGGGTCAAACTTGTCTGGGTCTGGAAAATTGTCTGGGTCATGGTGAATGTTTCGAAAGAGGGGCAGAACTTTCCAACCCTTGGGTATGAGATACCCTGCAGATGAGTGACGAGTCAAGGTGATGATCTACCTGCTAAGAAAATAAAAATAAGAAGTAACCTTGGTAGTGAACATCCTGGACGGCTTCCCTAAAGGTGAAAGACAGAATTGTAGCGAGCCTCATGGTCTCCTGAATGACCCTGCAAGTGACGGGCATCTTCTTGGTATCCCTCCAATTCAAGCCCCTCTTCTCTTCATCTCCCATCACCACCTCCTTGCACCTTTGAATCTCCTCTTGCTCTTCCTACGTTTATCATTGACTAGCAAATAATGGCAGGAATAATAATATAATAGTGGTGGTTTCCAGCTTCATTAACATATAAATTATGAGATTGATGATTCACCGTGACGAGTTGGAGGACGCTGGGGTTCTCCGCCAGGTACTTGAGTATCCAAGTGAGGACGCTGGCGGTGGTGTCGCGGGCTGCGAAGATGACCCCGATGATGTTGTCGGTGATCTGGTCGTCGGTTAGGGACTCTTTTTCATCCATGAAGGATGCCAGAAGGTCGTCGGCCTCATCGGATTCATGATTTTGTTGGTGATGAACCGCAGTTACAGCTCCTCCTCTTAGTCTTTGTTGCATCCTCCTCCTGCAGGAGATGATCCTGGCCACGAGGAGACCGACCTGGCGCCTGGCCTTCATAGACTTGTGGAACAGAGTCCCGGGAAGGTTGATGGGCATGGAGTTGTACCCTCTCTCTAGGGTGTAGTAGCACTGCTTCAGCTCGTCTATGTAGGATTCCCCTTCCTTTCCAAATATGGAAAGCAGCGCTACATTCAACGCGTACTGCAGGTCCAATCATTATTTATAATTAATCTGGAAGGATTCAATAATTGACTTCAAGCAGGATAGGCAGCGAAAAAGGATGTAAGTAATGATGAATGGATGGAAATGAGTACCGTCTTCATCTCCTGGTAGGTGTTGATGAAGCTGCGGCCTTCCAAGGAGGAGAGGACGCCCAGGGCGAAGTCCTCGATGGAAGAGACCTTTGATTGGATGGCGGCGGGCATGAATGCGCGGAGCAGGAGGCGGCGGAGGCTGGCGTGGTAGTCGCCTCGCTGGAAGAAGATGGCCATAGGACCCAGCATACGCTCCTTGCTGGCAGGGAAGGTTGGCTTGAAGAGGTGAGCCTTTGTCACCAGCACGAATCTCGCAGCCTCCGGGCTTGACATCATCACGCAGTGGCATCCAAGTATGTGGGTTTTGAAAACCTCCCCGTACCTCCTCTGCTTCTCCGCGAAGAAGCTGTTGGGGTTTTTGTTTGAGTACAGTTGCAATGTCTCTCCAATGTAAGGCCACCCCAACGAACCCGGAGGCAGCCGCCGCTTCACCGGTTCATCTTCCCCTGCAACTGATGCTTTTTTCTTCCGGCTCACATGGCCAAAAATCAGGCAGAGGAACGCCGCCAGTAGCACAACAACGGCGCTGCCTCCGGTGCTCATGGCTCAAGCGGAGCCTGTGAAATTATGTATGTCCGGAGGAGGCCGAGTGATGGATGCTGAGGTCCAGGGTATTAAAATGCAGAAGAAGCGAGGTGGTATGGAGGAGTGCTGGGAATTAGGCCAGGTGCTAACTATATAGTTATAGGTAGTGATGAGCAAGCAGCTTTAATAGGTTTTTATAATCAAACAGGACTGACTCTTCAAATTAAATTGGGTTTTTCATAGAGTCCATACTCTAAAAATTTTTTTTGGAAAATTTTATAGACTCATTTTATTTTATAAGGAAAATTTTGAAGAATTTCATAAATATATTTTAAATTAGTGATTAAAGAATTCTAGTAAATGTAATTAATGACTTTTGTAAATAAAGATGGAAAAAATATTCTAAAGACTCAATAGGAGTCATTAGATTAAATTAGGCTCACACAATTTTAATGGGGTTGTCACTAGTGTAAATATATGTGGTGTGTTTGAGTTTTGTATCAAGTAGAATCAAGAAGTAAATGAGTGAATTAAAAGTGAGTTTTCTAATTGTTCATCTTCTCTTTTTAGCATTTCCCCTCTTTTAATAGTCTCTTATCTTCCAACAAAGTAGCTTCAAAGCTAAAGTTCTCTTCTAGAGGGTAGATTAGAAGATGATCCCCTTTCAATGCCCAACGCTCAACAATAGCAACTATGACAATTAGAGCATCAAGTTGAAGGCTTTTCTTGGAGCGTAAGATGTATGAGAGATGATAGAAAAAAGCTAAAACTAGACACTGGACGAGTCAATTCTATCTCAAAGCCAAATGGATAGTCTAAAAGATTTGAGGAAGATAGACAAGAAGGATGTCTATGTAAACTTTCAAGAATTAGATGTTGTCTTTGAGAAGATTTATCATGTGAAGTCTGCCAAAGAGGAGTGAGAGAAACTTCAAAACTCTTATAAAGGAGCGAAGCAAGTTAAGAAGTTGCATCTCCAAATATTAAGAGGTGAGTTCAAATCCTTACATATGAAAGAAGTTGAAGTCATCTCTAACTACTTTACTAGAATCTTAGAAGTTTCTAATCAATTAAAAAGAAATAGAGAAAAGCTAGATGATGTAAGGATTATGGAGAAAATCCTTCAATCTTTAGAATCGAAGTTCGATCATATTGTCGTCATCATTGAATAAACCAAAGACTTAGAGGCTATGACAATCGAGCAACTCCTAAGTTTTTTACAAGCTTATAAAGAAAAGAAAAAGAAAAACAAGTGATCACGGAACAACTTCTGAAGATGGAAATTAATTCAAATTTATTTAATTATAAATAAGAGATCTTTGAGTATGATAAAAGTCAATAAGGAAGAGGATGTGGTTGAGAAGAAGGCAATAACCATGAACGTGGATGTGGTAGGAGCTTGAATAATTACAATAATAACAATATTGATTTTGGACGTGCAGAAATTTCAACAAGATGGCATGGAAGAGGAAAATTAAGACCATGGTATGACAAATCTCATGTGATGTGTTATAACTATGAAAAATTTGGTCACTATGTTGCAGAACGTAGAACTCTCAATAACAATAAAGTTGAAGAGAAGACTAATTACTTGGGAAGAAAGAAATAGGCAAAATGACACTTTGCTATTGACATATAAGGAGAATGAAAAGGGTGAAGGTAACACATGGTATCTTGACACCGATGCAAGCAATCATATTTGTGGAGAAAATAACGAAGCAATATTGTCCAACCACCACTAATACTGCCATCAATTACATGAACCAATATCTCTTCTTAAGTATTTGCTACTTCATTTTTTGGTATTATGGATTCAATTTTACCATTTTTTAAGTTCCACGAAGCATCACTATTAGAGATTTCTTATTTCAATTTAATTTATAAGTTTTTTGGGGATCTGAAATAAAAATAGACTTTCAAAGAGAATTATATTTTTTTATGATATAAACACTAATATCCTAAAATAGGGGTAAATTAACATGTCATCAATAAATTTTTATCATCTAACATGAATCTCGATGCATTTTTTAATGTGAGCCATTTGATCTGGTGGTAATGGGAGTTATTTGTCAAAGGACCAAAATACCTCTCCCATAGAGACTAACAATATACCCCCTCTCTTCACTTAGAGGGGATCAATAGTAGGAATAGAATTCTAGTGTTGTTCTGGATTGAAGGCTGATGATAAATTTTGGCATATGTAGTCATTAACCATCATCGTCCGTCGACCACCGACCCATCGACCACCACTGACCATTCTGGTTGCTCGACGTTGCCAATGAACATTACTGACTAATGATGTATCCCAAATATAACATAATGACATATATCGAATACGATATGATGATTTATCCCAAATACAATGTAATAACGTATCTCAAATATAGTGTGAGTGAATAACATTGTATTGAAAATCCAACAAAACTCTCAGTAACAACTGCTTACGATCGTTATATTTAGAGCATGGTGACTTCTTATGGAATCATGAAGTGTTTTATAAGTCGTATACCGACAAGTCTGGTCCCTAGTGGAAAATAATAAATTCAAGAGAAGGGTTGTAACCGACGACCGATGTAGCTCCAACTATAACCTATATGGCTACTCATTACTAAAGTAACTACATGACCAATACGTATGTCAAACTTATATTATTGTAGCTACCAACTATGACCTATATGAACAACTATGACCTATGTGGCTAACTGCTAAAGCATATTCCAAATACGACATTTGTGGCCAACTAACATTATTACAATAATCAATTAAATCATATGTGACAAACTACGACATATGTGGTAAACTACTACTACGGCTACCAACCACAGTTTATGTAATAAATTATAACTTATTTGGCTAATTGCTACTACAACTACCAATCACGACCTGTGTGGATAATTATAGCATATGTCTCTAACTCCTACAACTACCAACTACAACCTATGTGACCAATTACATTTATGTAGCTAACTGCTATTAGAACTTCCAACTACAACATCTATGACCAACTAAAGCTAATGCAGCTATCAAATATGGTTTATGAGACCTACAATTACGGTTGATGTTGCTAATTGTTATTGTAGCTTCCAACCACAAACTATGTGGCCAACTATTGCCTATGTGACTAACTACTACTATAGCGATTAACCACGATCTATGCGATAAGCATGACTTATGTAGCCAATCGCTACTACAACTACCAACAATGACCTATGTAATCAATTATGGTCTATGTGGCTAACTGCTACTACAACCACTAATCACAACCTATGTAACTAACTTAGATCTTTGTAGCTAACTTTTATTAGAGCTTCCAACTACAACTTGTATGACCAATTGAAACTACTACAACTATCAACTACGATTTATGTGACTAATTATGTCTTATGTAGCTAATTTTTACTACAGCTTGCAACTACGAATTATGTGACCAATTACAACATATGTGACTAACTACTACGATAGTTATTAACCATGCATGACCTATGTGACTAACTATAACTTATATAGCTAATTCTTACTGTAACTTTTAACTATAGTCTCTATGACCAACTAACACTATTGTTATCACAAACTACGACATATATGGCCATCTTATGTTATTACAACTTCTAACTATAACTTTTGTGGCCAACCGACATTATCTAGGTAACCAACTTCAACCTATGTGGCCAACTATAACTTATGTGGCTAACTACTATAATAAATTCCAACTACAACATCTGGCCAACTGTTGTTATAGCAGTAACCAACTACAACGTATGTGGCTAACCGCTATTGTAGCTTCCAACTACAATCTCTATAGTCAACTAATGTAATTACAATAACCAATTGCGACCTATGTGCCCAACTACGGTTTATTTGGCTAACTACTACTACAACTTCCAACTATGGCCCTTTATGGTCAACTGCTTGTTAACTAACTCTATTACAGTAATCAACTGTATCTTATGTAACCAACTACGACTTATATAACTAATTGCTACTGCAACTATCAACTTTGACCTATGTGACCAACTACATAGTATGTAGTCAAGTGTTATTATAGCTTCCAACTGTTGCCTTTTATGGTCGACTATCATCAACTAAAGCATTTATAACAAACTACTGCCTTTGTAGAACTACATTTATTAATGTAGTTGAACTGCTATTGTACATCTTTAACTATCAGCATTGTAATTTCATGTTCTCTACTTAATGAGAAAAGTGGACTATGTGCTTAGGATCATATAATAGATCATTTTAATTGGGCTATAAACCCTGTAGTTTTTTCTCCTTTTAAGGTTTTTCCACGTAAAAAAAATTATTGTCTCCCTGCATTGTTTTCTATTATTTGTGTGTGTTGTATCTTCGTGCAACGCTGAGACATTTAATAATTCCTCAGTCGCTGTGAATCTTCCACCACATAATAAGGAGTGACATGTTTGATATCATTCATAAAATTTTGTTATTATTCACCTTGGAAGTATAATGATGTATCAAGATATGAAGACTTTATTTTGATGATATGTAATGAAAAGAAAAATAGTTGATATGTCACTAGGGGTAAGAGTTATTAATTGGTGTGCCAGTACAATTCCTACCTGTTTTGGAATATAAATATAATGTATCACCTCAAAAGAGGGATGGCAGCAATTTATATGAAAAATATTTGGCTTTTTTGGGTCATAATTGGAAACACGTAGCAAATGAGGGCCTGGTGGAATAGCTCTCATGAAACAAGGGTTGACGCAACCGCTCATCTAAATAAATAAATTGTATGAGTGTGACGTGTTATTTTATGAGCCCCATTAGCATGCCATGAGCCCCGTTGGAGATGTTGTATTAGCCGGTCTGGCCAACTTTTTATTGGGAGTGAATCTTGCGTCGAGACTTTAGACTTTTTTTTCTTACATTTTATTTCAGCAATTACTAAAAGTCGCCTATGGCAAAGTCAACTACAGTTACGCGGTTTATTTGGAATTCCGAGGCAGTGTTTTAAATTAGGGGAGTACGTGTATCGTTAAGGGTCCCCCTGGATTAAATGATGAGTTATGAGGTGCCTAGTTCAACGGCGAATGCCGCACTGGGTCTCGGTATGCGAGCGGGTTCTATGTTTTGACAAGTATGCGAACCATTTCTGTAGTTTGACGATGCTTATTGCGATGGCAAGGGCGTCATTGTTATTAATAAATTGGTTTGAGTCGAGAAGAACTGTCATTTGTCTTGAATCATTAAGACGCCAAATTCGTGGTCGCAGCCCTTTACTTCTTCCGTTGACATCCAACTCCAATGTTTTTTTTTTTTTAAACAAAGCTGAAGATTGACTTGGACCAGATCCGATGACGCCTGCTGCGCCTGTGCCGCCGCGCATTTCTCAGTGGAATTATGGCAACAATACTTCATTTATAATGAAAATTTTGGCTACGTAATTGATGAAATATTATATATATATATATATTGAAAATTAAATGCTGCAGCACACAATTCTAATGAATTTATTTATCTCACACCTAAAATTTCATTTCAAGAACATAACACTTTAACTATGAATGAAAAGAATAATTGACTATTAAATATGAAATTTTTTATGTGAGATAAGTAAATTCATAAGAATTGGATGATGTATATGTGAATGCCCCTAACTTTTTCTTAAGAAAATGTGTCCAAAATTTATTTTGAATCAAAATTCTTCTGTTATATAGAAATATAATGTAGATCATGATTTCTTGAGTCACCAGATGCACAAATTCTCAAACAATAGGATGCTTAAACATCACTCTTTCGCTCTTCTTTGTTGTCGGTTTATAATAACATTTCATAGCCAAAGTCTTTAAGCTTGTCATGTTTTATCCATGGTTACAGTACATAAATTATGTGCATTCCATATCGGACGCAAACAATGACAAATCCGATGATAATATGGGCTTATTGTCGAATTTGCATCTGTTTTGCTTCTTATTTTTTCCACGGGTAAAATATGGATCAATAATGTAATTTACGTCAAAATAAGGTAATAAAGTTTATCAGATTGCTTGCCTTGACGATCTGATAAACTTTCTATCCTGAGTGCAATGGAATCCACAACCATATGTTGGACTTGAATCACTTGGTCATGCAACTGATAAAGCTCTTCATTCATTACAACCATCTTTATGGCAAGAGTATCATGATCCAACTATGACGAGCTCAGGTAACTTACAGGAGTATGGGAAGCTTAATTAATCTTTCCTCATAATGACCATAAACACTTCTCTGGACTCTTCATTAAGCCTAGAAAGCTTAAGTAAACTTATTTAACCATATCGACCCCAATTGACTTATATATGCTAAAAGATACAATTATCTGATTTTTTTTCCCAAAATTTTGACTCATATGGTCCTGTATGGATCAATCTGGACCCAAATTAGGGACTTTAAGGTCCTTGCCAACTCAAATTCACTAGTTGCCCATTATTGTCATATTAAGCAAACCTCATTTAAATCAAGCCAAATTCAGTCTCTTTGGCTTCAAATGAAATTATTGATCTTAAGATGAGGTTTAGACCCATTCATGTTCACATTTAGGCTTGGTCAACCATTTGAATAAAATTACCATTTAAGTTATATTAAAGGTCATTTGAGTCAATTGACATTAGACCCAATTGGGTTCGTATGAGTTTTTCCCATTAAAATCAAATTCAAGTTTAAATAAATTGTAATAAAAGCTAGTTAAGAGTCTTATTAAATCACTTTAACTTAATCCCATGGGCATTAAGTGTAATTAGGCCCAATAGGGCTTTCACCTCATTTGGACCCAAATGAGCCTCCAAGAAACAATTGACTTATATTATATTAAATATTAAATCAACCATATAATGCTTCATTAAATATTTTAAGGACCAGCCTATACCTAGTTTAATCTATTAGGGTAGCTCAGGTCCATTCAAGCATATTAAATAGGTTAACTTAATCCCACCAAGTTCAAATTGAGTCAACCGATAACAATATTACGTAAAAAATTAACACCTTTGGTGACCTTCACTATATGCTTAGGCCAAATCCATATGAGAATAACTTAGAATCAGGGTGTAGCCAACCACTTAGCTTGGCCAAAAGAAAGAAGGATCTACAACACCTCAACCCACTCCCCTTCTATTCCTATGTCGTCAAGTTAGGGTGCCAAGAGTGTTGGATTCTACCTTGAGTTGGTCCTGCTAATCTTAATACTTTTTAAAACCTTAAATAAAAATTGAAACACAAATTAGAATTGAATGTTAAAACATTAATCACTTAATTTGGAACTGTCAAATGGAAAAAAAAATTTTTGATTTTAAATTTGTATCAAAATTGGACATTAAATTCCTTTAGATGCGGACCATATTAGTCATACACATTAAACTTTCTTATTAGGACACCAACTAGATTTAGGCTAGAACAATTATAGTGGTTGTCGTATATTATGTGTATCTATGATGTTACATATTGTTTGATTCTATATTTGTGTATCATACTAGATGACAGGCCAACTACTAAGAACTAGACTAGATGTTCAACAATCTTTTAATAGTTCTAATATTTTTATTTTTTGTATGGGGTCATGATTAGTGAGACAAATAAAAATTTTTAAACAATTTAAAAATTAATATTTTTTAATGCAAATGGTTTGTCCTACATGCTTACACTGGTGGCATGACACCCATTAGTGTCGAGCTATGTGTGATTATATTCTTTGTTGAATGTGGATGAAATTTTCCTATGAAAATTTATTTATCAATTTAGTTATATTTTATTTTAAAATTTTAACATGTAGATTTAAAGTATAACTTGGTGTAGGGCTTATGTGATTATTATGAGTGAGGATAAGTTATATAGCTCAGTGAAGCCTTTCGATATATGGAGGAATTGTACCAAGACAAAAATAGAGATGAATCAAATATAAAGAATAAAAAGATCCACATGTCCTTTAGAATTAATAGGACGATCTTTATTAAAGTAGAGCTCAGCTATCAATTTTACTTTTACTACAATGTATATTATGGTACCCAGCCACATAGCCTACTTTTTTCTCATATTATTTTATTTGGTTGTGTTTCATCGTGTGTTTACTTTTGTCTATGCTTTTAGAATAACTAATTTTTCTTAGGTTTATTTCAATAATAATTTGTGTGGCCTAAATTTAAATGTTAGTCTCCTTAAAACATTAATTATTTACCCAACATAATTAACTCAAACTCAAAGTAATAAATAACAACAAAATAATATATAAACAACCCTAGGAATAATAATAATTATAATGAATTAGGTGCTTTAGAAGAAACTCTCCATTTGCATAGCATAATATTCCTACTCTATTTTCTTAAGGCAGTTTAATGACCACTGCTTTTTGAGAAAGGTATGCCAAAAAAAAAAGTCTAATTACACTTTAAATTTTAAAGCATGTATTTCATGCATTAGTTAGCATGCCCCACTAGGAATTCCAATTAAAAAATAATGAATAAATTTAAATGTTGTAAAAATATTATATTAGCTAGGTGAACTACATGCTTACATATTCAGGCTACTTGATCATCCGAGTTATAATTTTCACCAATTCTCTAAATCTTAACAATAGCCTAGAATGCCCCATATTTGCATGTGATCAAACGACATAATTTTGAGATGCTTTGCTGGATTTTCTTAGTTACCCTTTTTAGTTATGGTCATAAGTCCAGTAGATTCAAACATAATTCACTCTCGAATTGGCTTGAATCATACATTTTATTAGACTATGTTTGAGTTCTTTAATTTGCTACAAAAATTATATCTAAATCTTCAAAATATATAACTTAACTATAGTATGGTTTGAAGCATTACTAAGTCTCCCAATATATAATAGTTCATATCGACCTTTCTCATTTGGCTAATGATAAGAACTACTCCAAGTTTGAACCAATCCAAATTGAAATTTTAAATTACATCATTGAAAACAAAGTGTTAAAAATTTATATAAACATAAGAGCCACTACTTCAATCATGATTTTTACTAAGTGAAGACCTCCTTTATGACGTAATTAATTTAATTATTTGAGGTAACTCATCCACTTTATATGCTAAATCCACTACAATTTTCTTTGATTATGAAAATACAAAAGTGATTTATAATCTAAATGTATCATAACGCTCTTCCTCTTCCCTAAAAGGTAAGCACACCAATATTTTACTACTTGATGTAATGTCAATAACATGTCACCATAGGTGGGGTGGTTCTTTTAAGATCCTTAACATATCTTAGAGTAAAAAAGAAATGAATCTCTTCTCATGCATTTGCTCACATTACCTATCCAATAGCATATAATAGTAGTTTGAATGCTCATTATAAAATTTATAAGGCAAGCATAAGGAACTCACTTATTTCTTTCATCAATAAATTGAATTATTCTCTTATTTTTTACTTCATTCAAAATTAGCATCGATCCTAGTCAAAGCATATAAAAGATATGCAAGTACTAAAAAAAGTGATGAACTCACTTATATTAACATGTTATTAAGGAAACTCCTTATATTATTTATAATATATGATTTGAGTTACTCCTTGGGTTTCTTATAGTTTTAAGATCAATGTTCATCTCTCTATTACCACCACAAATCGCAAATTAAAAAGAGTTTTTTTTTGGTAAATTCATTATTTTATTAGTTGTGATAAAGTTGCCTTAGGATCATAATTAGAGTATTGCACAATCCAAATGACATTATTAACCACTAATACAACACTCATTTGATTTTGAGAGTTGCCTCCCTTCTATCAATCTCATTAATATGCACTTGTTGATAACAAGATTTGAGACTTAAGTTCGTGTATAAGATTGAAGGATTCATGTTTTTTGTAGTAGTGCATTGATGTGCTCCAATATGTAGTGATCATTTATTGTTATATTATTGAGCAGAAAATAACCAATACATAATCTCCATGTACCACCTTTTTTGGGGATCATTATAATAGGTGATCCGCAAGATGGATTACGAGGTTTATAATTCCAATCTCTAGCAATTTCAAAACTTTCTTTTTGATCTCCTCAAATTTCAATGAATGGAATTTGATACATGGACGGCTTGGCAATGACATGTTTAAGATTAGTTGAATATCATACTCCATGGTTTACCTCAGTGATAATCTCTATACCTACTAAAAAAGTCATGCTCCTTTAGTATTTGTTATAGTTGTATATATTTGATCTTGTTCAAAGCAAATAGAATAAATTTCTTCTTCATTCATGAAAACCCTTAAAAATAAAAAAATATCATAATTTATAATTTTACTTATCGTTATTCTATTATGAAATTTGTCATTGCTACACAATAATTTTAGTTTTTTTAGTAGGCATTTTTTCAAATCCTTATTCTTTGTGATCAATAGGAGTGGCAATACATATAATTAACATGCATGTATAAATTATTAAATATAGTGGGTAATGTGGAGACCCCATCCACCGAATTTAATTAGCTTCTTAATTAAGTATCCCACCTACCGCTCACATACCACATCCCACCTACCGCTCACCTACCTCTCACCTACCGCTCTAATATTTTTTATAAATTGTCTCTTTTGGTTTAAATGAAAAGTCTCAAGCAAAATCAAGCAAGATCAAATCAAGTCCTCTTGAGAGCTAAGAGAAAGAGAGGAAGAGAGAGAGAGAGAGAGAGGGAGAGTAGAAAATAGAGATTTTCTTGTAAACGTCAAGACGCTTGACAGTGTAATTCCTCGAAGAAATAAATCCTCTGCAGCTCCGTGGACGTAGGCAAATTTGCCAAATCACATAAATCTATGTGTCGCTCGGGTGTTTTTTTTGCGTGTAATTTTTCTCATTCCATTTTTTGTTTTATTGTTGTTGTTTTTCACAACAACTGGTATCAGAGCTTTGGGTTCAAATCTAAGGAAGAACGATGGGTGGAGATGAAGTGATGACATCGGGGATCGAGAAGTTTAATGACACAGATTTTGCTTACTGGGGGATGCAGATATATGACTACCTCTATCAGAAGAAACTTCATCTTCCGTTACTTGGAAAACAACCAGAAAAGATGGACGAGGTGGAATGAAATCTGTTGGATCGACAGGTTCTGGGGGTTATACGATTAACCCTGTAGAGATCGGTTGCCCACAACATCATTAAGGACTGCAGATCTCATGGGGCTTTATCAGGCATGTATGAAAAGTCATCGAGGAATAACAATGTGTATTTGATGAAAAAGTTATTCAACTTAAAGATGGTGAAAGGCGTTTCTATGTTGTTCAACACCTGAATGATTTTAACACTATCACAAATCAGTTGTCGTTTGTTGAAATTGATTTTGATGATGAGATACGGCGCTGATATTGTTGGCTTCATTGTCAAATAACTGGGAAGCTATGAGGATGACAATTAGTAGTTCTGTAGGTAAATCTAAGCTGAAATATGAAGATATTCGTGATTTGATTTTGATTGAGGAGGTGCACAGGAAAGATTCTGGCGAGACCTTGTTTCGGCGCTGATTGTTGATTCTAGAGGGAGATCACATGATAGAAACTCAAATCTAAGAAGATCAAAATCAAAGTCTGGTCAGCAGGCAACTTGTTGGAATTGTGGCAAGGCTGGCCACATAAGAAAGAACTGCAGTAATTCTAAGAAGAAGGAGAATGATGACACTAATGTTGTAACTGAAGAAATACAGGATGCACTACTTCTGGCAATTTACAATTCTGTTGATGACTGAATACTAGATTCTGGGGCTTCCTTCCATACATCTTCCCGTCGGGAGTTAATGCAAAATTATGTTGCAGATAACTTTGGGAAGGGTTATCTGGCTGATGAAAAAGCTCTAGATGTGATGGGGATGGGAGACGTTGATATTGCACTCCCTAACAAAAGCAAATGGACTTTGCAAAAGGTCAGACACGTTCCCGAGTTGAAGAAAAATCTCATCTCTGTGGGGCAGCTCAATGAAGGTGGTCATTCAGTGGTGTTCTCAGATAACAACTAGAAAGTTACCAAAGGAGCATTAATAATGGCTTGGGGTAAGAAAACTGACATACTGTATATGACTACAGGTTTACTCAGGCTTGGACACATGAGTCAGATGTACATTATGGGGAAACAGAAGAAGGTCCATTTCTTGAAAAGTGACAGAGAGCCAAAGTCAGGAAAACAAGACCTTGTACAGACAAATGATGGAGAAACACAGAGTTATGAAGAAATCTTACAATATAAGAATTCGAGCAAGTGGGAGCTGACCAAGAAGGAGGAGATGGATTTCCTGCCAGGGAATCAGACTTGGGAGCTGACAGAACTTTCACTAAGGAAGAAGGCATTGCACAACAAGTGGGTGTACCAGGTGAAGACTGTGTTTGGTGGCAATAAGAGGTACAAGGCTGGAATTGTTGAAAAGGGCTTTCAGCAGGGTCAGGATATTGCTCATGCAGTGGGAGTTATATGCAAATACAAGAGTAACCCAGAAAAGAGTTTGGTGGTACAAGGCTACGTTGGCGGTGATATGTCAACTGAGGGTGTTACTTGTGAGAAGCTGAAGTTGAGCTCAACTTCAGCTTGTCTTCTGGCATGAATATAGGGGCTTCGAGTTGCAGAGGTGGGGGATATCATATTTGAGGAAAATATCGGTACAACTAGTATATGATGCAGATAGTAGGTGATGCATTCAATGTCCCAGTCTCCAAGTGGAAGAATTGTTGGGT